>NW_026930968.1:0-4636 GCF_032062105.1 Saccostrea cuccullata
CAGTCTCAGGTGAATAATATCTCTCTGAATTTGGGCGCCTTTCTATACCTTATAATTTACAAAGGGTTCACAACATAAAGTTTTGCTCTACTGAACAAGAAATGTTGAGCAAGAAAGTTATATCACTTTGGAAACAGCAGCGACATTTAACACCCTTCAAACATTCCTCTCTCATTGTTACAAGGGAAATTCAGTTCATTTTGATAATGAGATGCCTGCATGTTTATTTTCTGAAATATAATTCAGGTGTAAAAGCAGTGATAAATGCACAAAAATATTTTTTTAAATACACTAAATATGATATTTGTTCTTATCAGTGGATTTTTTAGTTATCTGAGTAAAGGTATGCCTGATGTAATGAAAAGTGTTGGTAGAGCTGTGTCATGTTTGAAAAAAAGCGTTTTCAGTAAAACTATCTAGATATCATTTGAAACGAGAATACATTGATGTTCTAAAATATCTGCATTTGCGGGGAACAAATATGGTTAAAAAAAGGAAGTTTGAATTAATTCATATTTTACATAAGGAATTTTTTGTCGATTGGTTTTGTACACGTATATTACACCAGCGTCCCTACAGTACCGACCGGGCACAACCTAACACCAGTCCGAACTCGAAGCGGACCACGGGTTCTCTTCCCAGGTTCGCTTCTGTTTCGCTTTCAGAAGTTTTTGGACCGCTCTGCGCTCTGGTTTCGCTCCGTGTTCGCTCGGGGTCAGCTCTGGGTCCGCTAGAGCGATCCCGGCGTTCGCTTTCTTGGACTGCTTTACGCACTGATATGTGAAGCGGACCCCCTTTTAACGTCGCCGCCACTATGCCCCCCCCCTTGTATATTCCCATACAATAATTAGATTGTGAAACGATCATTGTTGTTGATGCGGGGATCAATACATGTACAGTGTACATATAAACAGTGACAGAATGAAGAACATTAATAAATTTTCCAAAATTAAACTACATGTACATTCGACGTAGAATTACATGTATATTTGATTTCCTTGATTTCTCTGATTTTTAGACTAGATTTTAATGATAAAGCCTGATGATTTTTTAAAAAAAATTTATGAGTCGTCCTCCCAATCCCGCACTCGAATTGTCTTCTATAAGCCTGCTGCAATATTTTTTTTTCAAAACATATACAGGAAGACGTACATGTACATGTAATTTTTTTCATGCCCAATAAAAAAAATAGATAATTTTGACGTGAATTTTAAATAATCTAAAGGAACACGTAAATTGAGGAAATAGAAATAATATTATTGAATAACAGGCACATTAACATTATTGTACCGTTAGTGTCTTGAGATGATGTAATTTTATAATAATTGTCAAACACCAACTATTTTTCTTTTCTCCTATTTTTGTCGGTAAAAATTGTAAAACCAATTATTGATTTCTTTTACGCATTGACTGATGTATTTACCCAATTTATTTACCTATGGGCTTTAAATACTGGTATAAAGATTGAAAGAAAATAAATACGTAAATATTCATGTATCATTCTACGTTGAAAATTAAAATATATAATTTATCAATTTTTAATAATAATACAAGAAAATAGATATATAAATATAAAATACAACCATGAGAATTTAAATAAAAATATAAAATAATATTGTAATTATCATAATAGATGTACACTGTAACATTGCACGTTTTGCTTGTATGTACAATGTTTGGATTTATATATAATTAAATCAACACGTTCGATCTTTTATCCCAATCGACAGAGCAATATGCTATTTTGATTGTTTGACGCGCTGATTGGTTAATCGCTCATTTTGATCGAAAGCTGTGCAAAGAAATACCGGAACGCGCGTTCGCTCTCTCGGACCTCTGCTGAATTTGGGCTTCGCTCTCTGGGCCCGCTTCGGGTTCGCTCGGGGTCCGCTACGGGTTCGCCTGAAGTGCGCGCCGGGTTCGCTCGAGGTCAGGCCTAGAAGACCCTGAGCGAACCCAAAGCGGACTCAGAGAGCGTACCCGGAATGCTTGGGTTCGCTTGTAAAGAATCAGTAAACTAGAATAAAAATAAAGGCTACATTAAAGATGCTGTAAAACTTGTTAAAAATCCCAAAGAAATATTCACTGAAATATGTGTCATTTACAGCAACCGATGCCTGTTTTATAGGCAAATGAGCAGGTGAATTTCAATGATTAAAAAATTATATGACGAGCATCAAAAATGGGTACCCATCTTGTCAAAAAAATTATTACAATTTATGTACTGTTTGCAAAATTTCAACAAATAATATATGATAATGTATGATTGCCTTTAAGAAACATAGAAAATTTGATAGACTTCATATCGGGAGTAATTTACACTGTTCTTAAGAAACGTTTGACAGTAAAAAAGCTTGGTACTCAAAGTTCACCCTATATGTTAAAAAATGTGTGATAACAACAGCGTGTACGAAAGTCGTAACAACTATCTTACAATATTAGTAATTGTAATTATCCACGTTTGTTTTATATTCAAACAGATATTGAAACATGAATCTATTGCTTAAAATCATCAAAACAAAATTTACCGTACATGTAAGATGTACTTGATCAAAATGGCGAAGGTCTGATAAAAGCAAAGGTATGCAAGAGCACAAAGACAGATTTACAAGCAATTTTCTTTTCTTAAATATTAGTGGTATTGTTGTTCAAATTCGTATTTGGGGAGACAGTTTAATATCTGGAGGAGTCTAGAATGCAATTGTTTTGCAAAAAGATCGAAAGGATTATTAGAGGAAGGACCCAGAATCAGGAATCCACTACATTAAATTTCTTTATGACAGCGTCCAAACACGCATGCCCTGAAGATAAAAGGGGTTTTCGGGATAAATAGAAAGTTATTTTTTTTTCACATTAACAATATTTGCCAGATCTTTGACCTTTTGCCTTGTTTCTATTTCCAAACTTGAAAAAACACCTTTCAGAAGGAAACAAAAGTCCAAGAAATCATTGAATCTGCCATTTTCCAGTATACTAAGGGTCATACCCAAAAAATGAGTTCTAAAAACAATCAGAACTTGGATAAAAAAATGTTACGAACATGTGTTTGAAATAAAAGAGATTAATAAGTAAAATCATGAAGACTAAATCATTGAAAAGCGTCGTTTGCTTCTTTCTTAGCACCGAGGACATTACTTATTAAACAGCCCTCGTACAATGCAAATTAATTCAGTAAATGTAAATAAAGAGCTAATATCGGCCTTTCAATGCTGAAACCATTGTTTAAAAAGGATGAATCGAAGATCTATAAAATAAAAAGTTGATGTGGCATCCCACTTTAAAAGGTTTTATATATTGTTCGATTTTGATCATTTTATAATTATCTTTATTATGAATGGAGGAAATTAAACTTCTTTCTAAAGCTCTCAAACATCCACTTGTTTCAACTGTCTTGAATTTCGAAATCAATGAAACAAAAGAACAAACGTAATAATTACAGGTTTTGGGCTTCCATTTCATTTCAATGGTTTTAATTAACTGTCAATGTTTTTGAAACACAAGTAAAATAATAAAAAAATTAGCTCGAGTCATTTTATAGAGCTTCTTTTAATGTACATAGCTAGAAAGTTATCGGCATAAGACCCAGGGATAGTTCGATGTGGACTTTAAGAATTCGAAGACAGGTGTAATAGAAGCACGGTCAAGAGAAGTACGGAGTCTCGTAATTCTAACCTGATCAAATTAATTCTTAGGCCATAATTTACACACTTTATTGTCGATGAGTTTTCCGTTATCATTTTTAGCCGGGCCTTTTCTCAAAGAGCAATTGCCGGCTTATGTCAAAACAAGGAAATCAACCCCATAGTCGGCCTTATAAAGTTACGTTTAAAAATATACTTCTTACTCTCAACCGCTTTTGAGATAATACAAACGCTAAATAAAATAAAACGAACGAATAAAGTTACGTTCAAAAATATACTTCTTACTCTCAACCGCTTTTGAGATAATACAAACGCTAAATAAAATAAAACGAAGTTTTATCTAAATAAATAAACATTATTAGTAATGACTTTGAAAACTTCAGTCTTAAGTCAAAGAACATGATATTCATTAGCGTAAGGATTTTGATAATCAGTGTTATCGTAGTTTTCTACACATACGAGGAAAAGCAGGAGAGGGGTCAGTGTCTTTCATTTATATTGATAATTTCAGAATTTTAAATCTGATATTCTTTTTTTTTTCTGTTAATACAATATAAACGCATGATTCATGTAAGAAATTCGTAATGATTTTACTCTGTAAATGAGCCCGGCTGGCTGTACTTCTGAGTACTTTGATTACATGGCAGTTTCAAGTTTAATGTGTATGGAGTTGAGTCCTTCAGATGAGGATATAACTGAAATGTGACATTTCTTTTATCATTGCGATGATGATCCGATGCACAAAGAAGATGCTTCTATGCAAGTATTTTCATTATCTGCATAATTATTTTGTTTAAACACATTCTGATTGCACAAGCAAGTAATCTGAAGTTGACATCAATCAGATTCTTTAGTTTCTGATTGACAGTATTTATGTGGTTTTTGGAGACCAGGCACTCCAACAATATCCTGAGATTCCAATGGGTACAAATAATTGCGCTCTGTTATGATCAGGCCTATTTTGTATTCATATGAAGCAGAATTTGTGAAAAACC
>NW_026930969.1:0-192500 GCF_032062105.1 Saccostrea cuccullata
AAGTATCGAAACTTTCGAGTCCATGACTTATTTTATCAATGTCAAACAAAATGAATACCGGTTTGTGATTAGGTTGTAAACGCTGTATCCGGATTTGATGCGTTGCTTTATCGTCAAAAGTTATGCTATATTGCAATTCAATATTTATATACATTGTGATTCGAACTTCCTGCTAACTTCCCTTTTATATGGTCCAAGTAAAAGGAGAGTGCTTGCATACCCCCTCCACCCCCTTTCACTCAAAATTTTAATCTATTATATGAAGTTACAGAACAGTTTTAAAGAGGGCATAAAAGAGATCAAATCTTACATTTTCAACAACACTTTGTTAATATAACCGATTTAAAAGAAATCAAAAGCTAAAATCTGTTTTTAATAAATAAAATACACAGCAAATATTTTGTATAAAAAATTGAAGCGATATATGGTCCTAAAAGTAGGATCATTAAGACTTTTTCAACTGTCTTCAACATTATTTCAGCGCAGCAACTGTTACATAGTTATTAATTATTTTAATCAAGCTTTAAATGCTTCATAATCCCAAGGCTAGATATCAGAATGAAGGTAAAGTATGCTAGGAATTCATGTACATTGTATTTTTTTAATGAATTGTATTTTAAAAATTCTCAGAAGGTGGAGGTTACTCTACTCACATGGTATATGTATGATAATTAAAATCACCATCCGTGAAAAAAAATGTTGCAACTGTAATGGCAGATATAAAAATATTTTCTATAGAAAACCGTGTTACGAGAATTTTAAGATAATTTCAAGATTGTTCCACAAAATTTGGGCAACCTGAATTTGGTATTGACAACAAGCTATGTGTGACTACTAGGCGATATACTTTCGCTGTATGTTTGATTCCTAACTGAGAGAGTATATCTGTCGCATCTTCTTTTTTCACCATCGTATGCCTATATCTTGATAGTCGCCCGTGTGGCGCAGTGGTAAAGCATTTGCTCTAGGGTAGAGTCAAGGATAAGAAATCCTTACATCGCAGGTTCGAATTCCACGGCAAGACGTTGAAACGGGTCTTTTGTATCAAGGTTCCTGGAACGAAAAAAAGATTCTACACTTCTCAATGACCATATAGTGCTAAGTATAGTTATACCCCCTGCTTGAAAAGCGGGAGGGTATATAGTAATCGGTATGTCCGTCCGTCCGTCCGTCTGTCTGTTACTCTTTGGGGACCCATCTCTTATTCGTAACTCCTCTTATACCACTGAGTGAAATTTAATGAAACTTTCACAGAATCTTTATTACATATTGCCATTGTGCACCTCCTATTTTGACTTTTTGATACGATACATATTTTGGGTTTCCCGGCCACAGCAAAACATGGACTTTGCCATTATAACCATGTGGGAGGCGGGGGTATCATTTAGTCAAGCTCATTGCTCACAGCACCTTTAGTTTAATTACTATCAAAATTATTTCAAATGTTATCTTAATCTTATGTGTTCTCAGTCGTTGGTCTTAAGACCCGAGGCTCCATGCAATGAATCCCTTTTACATTTACATTTCTGTATCACATTTAGCGCGTCTATACTTGGTCCCTTTCTTGGGCGGTCATGTTCTCTATATTCATAGTAATTCAATCTTGGGCGGTCATGTTCTATATATTCACAGTAATTCAATCTTGGGCGGTCATGTTCTATATATTCATAGTAATTCGTATATGAATATATAGAACATGACTTGGGAGTCCCGTGTGGCCGATCATGACTTGGCCGGGATTGTAAACATGACCGCCCAAGATTGAATTACTATGAATATATAGAACATGACTTGGGGGTCCCCTGTGGCTTTCCATAGTTTTGCTATGGGGAACCCAAAATATGTGTCAGATCAAAAAGTAAAAATAAAATAGGAGGTGCACTATGGCAATGTGTAATAAAGATTCTGTGAACGTTTCATCAACTTTCATTCAGTGGTATAAGAGGAGTTGCGGATAAGAGATGGGTACCCCAAAGCGTAACAGACAGACGGACGGACATACCGATTACTACATACCCTCCCGCTTTAAAGCGGGGGATATAAATATTCGATAGGAAACGTAGTTAATGATATTTCAGAATGAGAAGATGTATAATATTTTTTAAATATAATTTCACACACATAATTAAATAACAAAACTTTCTTTTTTACGATGAAGGCAAGAACACACTGTGCATGAGTATTGCATGTGATGGTGGAAATAAATTATATAAAGCCGAAAATTGTACAGTTCCACTGACTCCATATTGTTCCAATAATAAAAGTAAGTAAAAAATCAATCACAAAAGAAGACAGCATATCTGTTTCATCTTTTTCATAATTAGATGTTTTACTGACTATAGGCGAGAAAAGGCCAACTCGTAACAAAATTGTATAACAAATTACTATATAACCTCCCACTTTTCAAGCGGGAGGGGGTATAACGAGGTGGCTTAATTCAGCTTTCCTTATTTTTGAAGTAATAATACGCAATCATCTGCATAAGTTGTTTATATCTTCCAACTAATTTGATAATGAGAAGCATGCTTTGAGTACGATGAAATTTTAAAACTTACAATTTTAAAATTAAAACCGAGGCAGTTTACTCACAAATAATTTGATGTAACAGGGGATTCAGCAACTTTGTTTCAAGTCAGCATTTCGTAAATTCTATGGTCTTATAGTGATCATGTCAACAAATTATCTTACCATTGTTACGTACTTCGGCTGACTTATTATAACTCCCGCTTGAAAAATGGGAGGGTATGTAGTAATCGGTATGTCCGTCCGTCCGTCTGTTACGCTTTGGGGTACCCATCTCTTATCCGCAACTCCTCTTAAACCACTGAGTGAAATTTAATGAACTTTCACAGAATCTTTATTACATATTGCCATTGTGCACCTCTTATTTTATTTTTTGATCCGATACATATTTTGGGTTTTCCGGCCACAGCAAAACATGGACTTCTTCCATTATAATCATACGAGAGGCGGGGGTATCATTTAGTGAGCTAATTGCTCACAGTACCTCTAGTGTAATACAAATTTAAGGCCTAAGTTGATTGTATTAAATCTCACTACGACTGGATCAAAACTTAAGGCTCACAGCGGTTGTGACTAGTAATCGGGGGAATACTTACTCCTCCAATGCACCTGATCCCATCTCTAATGCTTTAGAGGTCCGTGTTTATGCCTTGTTTACAAATTTGCATTTGTGTGTTGTTTTTGTTTTTATGACACCTCGGGAGTATATATCTTTGCCCTGTCAGCTGATTGACCGCAAAAACGTTAACCTTATCCACGATTTTTGATTTGTTGGAGCTATGGCTTTCATATTTCACACGTATATTCCTTGTGACATGCCTCTCTTTGGGTGCCAACATATATATTTTACCTCTAGACCCTGAACTTGGAGTTTGACCCATGTTTTAAATATTTTAATCTTGGCCATAACCTTTGAATGGTTAGTACTTGAGCTTTCACATTTCACAGGTGTATTCACTTACACAAGTCATTGGGGGGGGGGGGGGGCTAACATCTTTTTTGATCTCTTGACCTTGGAATTTGATTTGTATTTGTGAAACTTGCATCTTCACCAAAAGCTGTCATTCGGGGTACCAGTGTTTCACAAACGCATCTTTTTTGTAGATTGATCACTGTTCTGCTGTTCTTTATTTTCACCTTTTTTAGACATGTTTTTTACTAATATACACATGATTGTCAATGGCAAGAAAAAAAAAGAGCTAATGTATATGTTTGTTTAGCAGCAGGTACAGCAGGGACTTGGAATGTTAGTAATGCTATGTGTTTGAAAGAAAACGGTTATTTAGATGGCGAAGCAAATTTAGATGACCCAACGGGAAAATGCAATGAGATTAGGGCTCGATTTCCAACTACTTACCTCTTTTGGATTGGCATTCGCAGACAAGTGTACAAAACTGCCGATAAAGGTATGAATAGTACAACACCTCCTATTTCATATGGCATTTCAAATTTTTTTTACGTCGGATTATGCGAAAGACTTTGCGTGCTTATGTTTATTTTTTTTTGTAGGGTACCCAACTGAATCCAATTCTTTGACAGAATGTGAGTTTTTAAACGGAAGGGATTTTTCAACGATGCAGACAAACAACTGCAAAAAGAAATACTATGCTGTTTGTCTGGTAAGAAATATTTCTATATTGAGGGAGAGCTGGGTTTCTCCTTTTTTGTTTGCCCTGCGCTCAGACATTTTTTTTATATTTGAGATGTCTAATAAGTCCTTTTCACAGAGAACGTCCACTGAATGCCCCGCAACATAATTTCTTTTTCCCAAACAGAAGCTATTTTTGCGTCTCATATTTATTTGTTTTAACTATTCATTTACTTATTTCGCTACAGCCAATCATTGGAAGTACCCCAGTAGTCAAAATTCCTTTCAATTGTCGCATATACTCAGTAGTCATCGTGTTTAAACTTAAAAATCAATTACTAGTAGTAATTTGTAACGAAGTAGAAATGAATGACAAATCTATATTTTCTCATATTCTTAGGTACCAAACAATATTAGTAATATCAGCAATGCAGATCAGACAGCTAGGGAGGAAAGAGAAAATAATGGTATTTATTTGTTCCTTCTTTTAATAAAACTAATTTTCCTTAGTTTAAAGTCGTTATTCCGCCGTAGTCAAAGATTCGGGAGGGGCAGGGCATATAGAATTTGGTCTGTTTGTCCGCGTTTAACTTTGCACAGACTCTGGAATCATTGTTGGTATTATATTTCACAAGTGTGTCCTTTCTTTAGATACCAGCCTTTTACCTCAAGACAATGACCTTGGAGTTTGACTTGCACTGAAAATAATTGAACCAAATTTGACGTGATCATAGTTTTTAGCTCACCTGAGCCGAAGGCTCAGGTGAGCTTTTCTGATCACATTTTGTCCGTCGTCCGTCTGTTCGTCCGTCCGTCTGTAAACTTTTCACATTTTCGACTTCTTCTCAAGAACCACTGGACCAATTTTGACCAAACTTGGTACAAAACATTCTTAGGTGAAGGGAAATTTAAATTGTTAAAATGAAGGGCCAAGTCCCCTCACAAGGGGAGATAATACAGAGAAGTCAAAAATAGTGTGGGGTCATTAAAAAATCTTCTGATGAAGAACCACTTGGACAGAAAAGCTGAAACTTATGTGAAAGCAACCTGGGGTTGTGTAGATTCTAAATTGTTCAAATCATGACCCCGGGGGATAGGGCGGGGCCATAATGGGGAATCAAAGTTTTACATAGAAATATACTAGTGTAGGAAAAATCTTTGAAAATCTTCTTCTCAAGAACCACTGGGACAGAAAACCTGAAACTTATGTGGAAGCATCCTAGGGTACTGTAGATTCTAAATTATTCAAATCATGACCCCCGGGGGACAGGGCGGGGCCACAATGGGGAATCAAAGTTTTACATAGAAATATATAGGAAAAAATCTTCTTCTCAAGAACTACTGGGACAGAAAAGCTGAAACTTATGTGGAAGCATCCTGGGGTAGTGTAAATTCTAAATTGTTCAAATCATGACCCCGGGGGTAGGGCGGGGCCACAATGGGGAATCAAAGTTTTACATAGAAATATATAGGAAAAATCTTTAAAAATCTTTTCTCAAGAACCACTGGGACAGAAAAGCTGAAACTTATGTGGAAGCATCCTGGGGTAGTATAGATTCTAAATTGTTCAAATCATGATCCCCGGGGGGATAGGGCGGGGCCATAATGGGGAATCAAAGTTTTACATAGAAATATATAGGAAAAATCTATGAAAATCTTCTTCTCAGGAACCACTTGGCCAGAAAAGCTGAAACTTATGTGGAAGCATCCTGGGGTAGTGTATATTTCAAATTGTCTTAATTTTGATCAGTGGGGTTTGGTGGGGTCACAATATGTATTACAAGGGAGAAATCTGGTAAAGAACAGAATGGTCGAAGCTTCTCAGGTGAGCGATGTGGCCCATGGGTCTCTTGTTTATGTTGCGCTTTCACATTTCACATGTTTATTTCCTTTGTCCCTTCTTTGAGTACTAACTAATTTGACCTCATGTCCATGGAGTTTGGTCTACTTTTGAAAATTAAACACTTTTATCTTTGTCGTACTTTTTAAAGAGCGTTCATGTTCACACATGTTTATTTCTTGCAACAATATCTTTCTTTTAAAAGTACCAACAGCTTTGGCATCTCAACCTTGAAGTTTGACCTACTAAAAAAAATAACTTTGGAAATATGGTTAATGACAGGGCTTTTTTTGTCATGCAAATTCTTTCTGACAGGACTTTTCATTTGGTACCAACATTTTAGCCTCCATGCCTTAGAATTTGACCTACATTAAAAAAAAAATAATAACCTTGGTCTTAAAGAAACACCGTGACGCACAAAAGGGGAAATTAACAAATGTAGAATGTGTACATGACCCGTGAAAATTTTGTTCAGTTCCTGAAAGTATAAAGTTTCAGAAAATTACAGGTTTCAGAACTTAGAAAATCTATTTACATGAAGAAAAATATAAGTAAAAATAATTTCAGTATGCCCCAGCACGAAACTATTGCTTTACTTCTTCCTCCCTACGAATCCCACAGTGGGACGTGGAGACAGGTCCTTCGGATGAGAGTGCATAAACCGAGGTCCCGTGTGGCAGTAGGTGCTGGCACGAAAAAGATCCCACCGAGGCCCTCAATGACCCCGAGTGCCGAGCATAGGATAAAACTTGCAGCTCTCCGGCAAGTGGTGGCGCCGTCTCCATATTAGTGAAAAATTCTTGAAAGGAACTTTAAACAACATACAAAAATTCTCCCTCCCTATTGTAAGCGTGCGCAGAAAAGTTGAATAAGTTTCCATGATTATGGTCTCAAGTACAATTCTTCCATTGGTACAAATCGATTTGCCATTGACTTGTCTTTGGCACCATTGTTAAACAATGGTACAATTGGTTGCATTTAAACTGTGAACGGCATATTGGTAAACAAATTATAAAACAACCAAACCATATTGTCAAAGGTGAATAATGGTATCACTTGGTTACTTATGGTCAGCTATGGTGATCAATGTTTACCAACGGCAAATATTGAGGATTTTTTTCAAATTCAATAAGACGTTTGTTTGCTGCTGAAACAAAATAAAATTACTTTATGGATATAACTTCATATGAAAACTTGTCTTCATATGATATTCTTTTGCCAAAACAAGTGTTCATTTGTTTCAAATTTGCAATACTATGTTGAAATAACAGTATTCTCCCTTAAATCATAGTTAAATTCATCTGAAGTGTTATTACTAATAAGGAAACTTCACTCATGCTACCAGGAACGGTCCTGGTAGCCATCTTTGGGGTGACTCTAATAAACGAAAAATCTTCTTTGGTAAATCTGCCATAGATGTGGTTGGCCTGCAGAATTGGTAACGAATAAATGTTACCATTGGTCAACATTGCTAACAATGTTTTGCCTATGGTAAACTGCAACACCAATTTCAACCAATGGAAGAATTGTGAACTGATAAATGTGTAGTCTTTTCTTGCTTTACAGTGCAGTTTAGTTGTCATATCTTCGCTATATACTCATAATTTTCATAAATCTTTCTCTGTATGATACAGATATCTATAAAGAAACACATGATTTCGACTCATTATGTAACTTTAACTTTTGAATGATTAGTGATAAGGCTTTCATATTTCAAATGTGCTTTTCTTGTGTAGTCTTTGTGAAAATTTCTCCAGATAATTTTGTCATCATTACCTAAGTCTTTGGTGATGAGCTATCAGACGGGGGGCATCGGTGTTTCACAAACCCATCTTGTTTTTATACATGCGCATGCATATGTAACATTTTAATTTCTGTAAGTAAATTTCACAAGTTATCAGACCAGGAATCTTCATAAAATCAGGCTTTTAAGCAATTGTAATTCAAGGGATGTATGAGGGTTGTTCGAAAAATTCGTGGACGACGTCAATCTAATTTATATTACTCACTAGAAATTTAAAATAAGTACAATATAATATGTTAAAATATTTGTTTTGTTGATGTGTGAAGTTTCATTCCATTCGATCGGTGTTTCACAAACCCATCTTGTTTTTATACATGCGCATGCATATGTAACATTTTAATTTCTGTAAGTAAATTTCACAAGTTATCAGACCAGGAATCTTCATAAAATCAGGCTTTTAAGCAATTGTAACTCAAGGGATATATGAGGGTTGTTCGAAAAATTCGTGGACGACGTCAATCTAATTTATATTACTCACTAGAAATTTAAAATAAGTACAATATAATATGTTAAAATATTTGTTTTGTTGATGTGTGAAGTTTCATTCCATTCGATTTAACAGAAATCATTTTACTTCAGTTTAAAATCAACATGTTTTATACCCGCGGAGCACACTTAACGTCAAAACATAGCATCAAGAATTTCTTTTAAAAAATAATAATAAATAAAGAAACAAGTAAAATTGATGCAAAGCATCAAATCGGCCGCTAACAAATTTTAGCATGCCAAAAAGTACTTTCACAATTCAAAGCATTCATGCGAGGAAAGTACAGGATATTCAAAGCTGAAATAGTGTTCATTTTTATTCCAGACTGTCTTCAAAGCAAAATTAATAAATAAATATTTTCAGAAATTAAATAGAAATTTTAGTGCGGAATTTGCTCATCCAACGTATTTATCGATGTAAAAAAGTCTATGATTAATATGAGAAATTATTGTCGTCAAAAGGAAGAAGATGTAGGCCTCTCAAGATGTCCCACGTGCTGATACCCTGGATTTTTGTCAAGGAATAATGTATCTTGTTTCTGTAGAGTAGACTATGCTGCATGGCGCGGTGCAAAGTGTATAAAAATAATTTTTGTGTCATTCGCAGCTGTACAGCATATTCAAACAAGTTTTTACTAGTTAAGCAACTTTTCAATTTTTTATTCACCATGCACTTTTACCACTTTATTATTATCCGGAAATTCACGACAATTTCCTTTCGTGTTTTACACACTCCCAGGATGGGGGGTACCTATTGTAAACTCTTTATTTAACCACAAATAATCAATTATCTGATGCGAAATGATAACGAAATAGAAACATAATAACAAGATTAAAACTTAGTTTAATGTAAGTTTTTAAAATATTTAACTCATGATTTTATTCATGTAATCATTAGAGAATTATTTCACTGAAGTAATAAAATAATAACATCTCATTTCCCCATGTGCACTTTCTAACACAACCACAAATAGATCGGCCGCTGCTGCGGCCGATAATAAATAAAAATACTATCCCTATACAAATCACAGAGTATAATCCAATGTCCATTTATTAAATCCTTTCTCTAATATTTGAAATTTATTTTTCAAGAATTGCTCTCGTTGTATATATTCCCTTGTCAAGGTTTTAATTTCTTTAATTACTTAACATCGCTTTCACAGGATAAGCAACTCTGAAGCGCATATGTCTTTTCGTGACGTTCCAACTTTTCAACTTTTTTGTTCAGATTTTTACAGTTAAACCGTTTCTTCACAAATTGTCCTCACGTGCACCGATACAGAGCCTCTGTCACTCAAATACTACCTGCACTATTTGTACACACATGCACAACTCACTTGTGACATATTTCTTGTTCCTCCAACATTTTTAGTGTTAATTCAGAATTTTTCCGTGGTAAAACACAAAATTGCATCGTTATCTGCTGCTCCGTGACGTTCTAAAACGTCACCGTTTTTGTCGTTTTCAATAAGGACTACTTATCTGCTCAAGTTGATTGCTTTTCAACAAAGCAAAATGCAAAGCCATAATCTTTTATACGAATGGATGTAAAAATTCTGAATTTGAATTTTTAGGTTGTTTTTCCTTTTTGCTCCATTTTACAGAGAATATGACTTCAGACATTATTTAGTGTTTTGTTTGTAACTCACTAAATTTTGACCTGCCCCGCGATCCGATTTTTGCATTATAAAAATCAAGATGTTTTGAATAAATCGTAATATTTTGAAAAAAATTAATTCAAATCATTTGGATTTATTGTTAAAATATTTCTACCGAATTTGGATAACACATGATGTCAAATAAAAAGATATGACAGTTGTCCACGAACTTTTCGAACAATCCTCGTACATGTATTACCACTTTATTTTGTTCTCTAAGTTAAATAAATTGTGATTTTAATGTGAAAAAATCGAAGTTACTTGTAAGTAAAATCTGACAACATTATCAAATTGGTAAGATGTAATTTTTTAAACTTAGTCGAAAGCTCTTTGCAAAACAGTTCCCTGTGTTATAGATTCTATTACAGTAAAACTCGATTATCACGAAGTCACTGGGACCTTTGAAATCCGTAATTCTTTATATCCGTATAAGAATTTGTTAAATTTATATAGCTGGGAATCCAAGAAAAATTCGCTATATCCGTATTCGTTTTAAATGGGTTTTACTTTATTTGTTTTGTCTTTAAATTATCGTCAATATTATAAAATGTATAACAAGATTTGTTCGTGAAACACAATGCCCCCGATGGTAACACTTCTCTGGAGTGGGACGTAGACTGAAGTGGTATACACTTGTAAGATGTTTTAAGGGTAGCAAAGGTGGAAATACTGAAGACCTTTCAAATGTAGGTCAAAGGTCACAGTTGAGGTCACATGACCAAAAAATTCTGTACCAATAGAAAGGTTTTGTAATAATGAACAATCGTGTCAAATATTAAAAAACCTTACCCTTGACAGCGCAATAGTTTTGGGCTGGGTTAAAGTTGACAACAGACAGACAGACAGGACAAAAACAATATACTAAGTACCCCCGGGATATTTCGATTCCGGGGCATAATAAATGTTCAGAAAATTAGTATAATAATTTAATGTAATTGACTTGAATCAGTTACAGATGATGTTGGTCCTTTGGTTGGCGGGGTATTTGGCGGACTGTTTCTAATTGCAGGTGTTATTCTCCTGACAATCATTGTCATAAGGTAAAATGACTTTTCAATTAAAACAAAAAATGAGACATCTTCCATCCAGTTTTGATATATATACCCTTTCAAACTAACATCCCTTTTTTTCAACAAGTAGAATACAATAAAATCTTTTGTTTAAAAATAGAAATAGCTCTAGCCTTCTCAAATGAGAATAAATTAATTCACAATTATATTACAGAAGACATCAAAAAGGGAAAAGAGAAGATCAGAGCACCCTAAAGTTCGAAAGTGAAAACCACACATCCATCAGTGAACTAAAGGATAATCAATCAACTGATAATGACAGGTACCCTGAAATGAATAGCAATGACATCAAAGAAGAAACATATTACAAAAGCCAAGATGATTATGATATTCTTGGTAAAAGACGATCAAAAATAAAAGGAACTCGGTCTGAAAATATCTATAATCACGCTGAGAGTACCACCAACCAAAATCATTATGCAAGTGCTGCTCAAGTTTCAAAAAGGATTTCTGGAGAAGATTTGTATGATCATACGAACAACAGTGCATATGGAACTGTATCAGAGATAGACAATGGTAATATGTATAGCGAAAGCTGACCATTATAGTAGTTATCCCCCTTAGCTTAAACACAGATCTCATTATTTGTTTAAAGAAATCGTCCATCCTAATAAAGACATGCATAATTTTGTTGATGAGTATACAAAGACATTCATTTCTCACTGAAATCCATGCCACGCTGTGCCATTGAAAATGAATCGTTAAATTGACATATAAAGTTTACAGGTTAAATATACCTTGATACTTCACTGAAAAAAATTTACAATAACATATATGCCCAAAATGATCTAACCTGTTTACATTAAATACTATATGTATTGTTTCATTTGTATAACATATGAATCTTTTAAAAGTAGGTGTTTACATATTTCTTCAAATCCAGGAGTGACTATTATTACAATTTTCAATCTGTCAATTAATATAAAACTGCTTTTACCGTATTTGTTAAATGTATAAATTTATCTTTATTGGTTTATTCTTGTGTCAATAAACAAAAAAAAAAATTTTTTTGACGTAGATAAACTTAAAGTTTAACATCTTCTGCTGTTCTGCTTCTACTTTTGAAGCCCCTATTACTCCAAATTTGGTGCATTTCCCTTAAAATCTTTTTTTCACCTTCAAGTCACTAGGATTATGTTTCATTTCATAAACAACCAAAACTGGATTCAAAACATTGTTCAAAAGTTTGTTTTCATATTTGTATGAGGCAAATCCAAAGGATACCCTTCTTTTAATACCAATATCTGTATTAGATATCTTCAAGGTAAACAAGAGGCCCATGGGCCTTATAGGTCACCTGAGCATTATGCAACAACTTTCCAGTGATTGAATTTGATTCATGTTTTAATCCAGATGCTATGGCATTCACAATTTTGAAAGAGGCACCATTGATCATCATAACAATACACTTAGCAGTTGCTTAGTTTGTTTACTTAATACCCATAGGCAGGGTAGGGGAACAAAAAATGCATTTCAAGTAATCAGTAATATTCAGCATGATCAGTAATGCCCCAATCACACATGAACCCCTGACCCTTAGGCCTAGATCCACACATTGCACAATTTTTGAAAATGCACCCTTGCTTTTCAAAAATATTTGATCAATACCAAGGTGCAGATTTCAAACAATTCATCCAGTTTCAGTATATAAGTACAGCCCCCCCCCCCCTCCTTTATGGTACCCCTGACCCTGGGGCCTTGAAATTCACAGTTCTGGAAGATTAGGACCCTTGCTCATCATAACTATATAGGTAGTTCATCTGCTTAATACCAAGGAGCAGAGAAGAAAACTTTCAAAGATTTAATGTATTTTCACTATATAATCAATAGAGCCCCGCCCTATCACTAGAACCCCTGACCCTAGGGCCATAAAATTCACAATTTTGGAAGAGGTATTCTTGCTCATCATAACTATGCACTTATTTAGTTTATTTAATACCCAGAAGCATAGAAGAATATTTTAAAAGAAATAATGAATTTTCACTATATAATCTATAGAGCCCCCCCCCCCCTTACACCAGAACCCCTGACCCTGGGGCCATAAAATTACAATTTTGGTAGAGGCACTCTTGCTCATCATAACTATGCGCTTAGTTAGTTTATTTAATACCCAGGAGCAGAGAAGAAGGTTTTCATGTATTTTCACTATATAATCTATAGAGCCCCGCCCTAACACCAGAACCCCTGAACCTGGGGCCATAAAATTCACAATTTTGGTAGAGGCACTCTTGCTCATCATAACTATACACTTAGTTAGTTTATTTAATACCCAGGAGCAGAGAAGAAGATTTTCAAAGAATTCATGTATTTTCACTATATAATCTATAGAGCCCCCCCTTACACCAGAACCCCTGATCCTGGGGCCATAAAATTCACAATTTTGTTTGAGGCACTCTTGCTCATCATAACTATGCACTTAGTTAGTTTATTTAATACCCAGGAGCAGAGAAGAAGATTTTCAAAGAATTCATGTATTTTCACTATTATAATCTAAAGAGCCCCACCCTAACACCAGAACCCCTAACCCTGGGGCCATAAAATTCACAATTTTGGTAGAGGCACTCTTGCTCATCATAACTATATACTTAGTTAGTTTATTTAATACCCAGTAGCAGAAAAGAAGAATTTCAAAGAAATAATGCATTTTCACTATATACTTATTTAGCCCCGCCCTAGCACTAGAACCCATGACCCCGGGGCCATGAATTTCACAATTTTGGTAGAGGACTCAATGCTGATTACAATCATGCAAACAGTTTGACTGCTTGATGTCCAGGAGTAAAGAAGAAGATTTTTAAAGATTGCACTAATTTTAGTGGTTTTTGCCCCACCCCCTAGGCCCCAGGGGGGCAGGGACCATGAAATTCATAATTTATGTTCCCCTTTACCCATAGATGCTATCTGCCAAATTTGGTTGAAATTGGTTCAGTGGTTTCAGAGAAGAAGCTGAAAATGTTCCAATGTTAACGCACGACGCACGACGAACGACGACGGACGAAAAGTGATAGCAATAGGTCACCTGAGTTTACTCAGGTGACCTAAAAAAAAAAATACACAAATCAAATTAAATGCCTCCTTTAATCCTCATTCTTTACATGAAAAAAAATAATCATAATAAATAAGCCACATTTCCAATTCTGGTCTTCCTGCTTCCTTTGTCGGCCATTCCGACATCAGCACCAGACCCAATCTTTGAAACTTGATTTGTGTCATCCGTAAAGCTTCTCCACAGCACAGAATCCTAGGCTGAAATAAACTTGTCTGGGAAAAGTCCTGTAGAAATGCTTGTTATGGATTTGCTGTCAGTATTTGGTGATATAATTTCCCAAGGTATGTGAGGTATGGATTCTTTCATTGCTTGTGTATGGTACTTGTCAACCGAAAGAATTTCACAAATCTGTTCATTAAACCAATGATGAGGTACCAGAGATTTCTGGCCAGTTCTGAGCGGGCTATGAGAATCCTCCACAGAGCGATCAGTAGTACAGTGTTGAAACAGTAGCGGATATTTCTCAATCTATGTAAAAGACAGATTATCAAAGTGTATTAGGTTAAGAAGAAAAAATGTCAAAGCAGCTGAAGATTGAGAAAAATGTGAAATGTCTACATTTAAACATTTATACATACATGTTAACCTATTGTGATAAAAAATAGGGAGATTCAGACCTCAAAAGTAAGCATTGCGTACACGTTGTTTTACGCTTGGATTTTCGATATTTTTCATGTAATATACATGTATGTAAAGCTTTAAATGAAACCTACAATAATTAATCTTAAATATAAACTGCAAAGAAGAAGACAGAAACACCATAAGTTTGACATAAATTTACAAAATCAAATATTTTTCATGCTCATCATTTTGCTTGGATTGGCTGTTTAACTTGGCCTTTTGAAGAGTGATCTTTGCTGATATAGACTAGAAGCAATATTTCCGAATGTTCATTCAATTGTCAAACAAAACAAATGATGGCATGGTTTAAACTAGATCTAAAACAAGTTCCTATCTTTCGTTATATAAAACAAATTTCCCCGCGATGAACGAAAACGAAAGTAGAGATGTGCCACATGGCTTGGTCAATCGAGTGATTTCTATTGACTTTATTGATAAAATTGTGAGCTCCTGTGCTTTTATAGACAATGTCAAACGTTTTCATTTAATTCTTAAAAGATGTATCTCCTTTTTTATGGCAGTGATGTTGACTAAATTATTGTAACCAATGTAATCGCTGGTAATCTTGTACGGTTGTCGTTGTCAAATTCGTGCTTGAAATCTATGTACACATCGGTACTAAAAAAGCATTTGTATGCTTCCGAGTCAAATCACGCGATATCTAACGAGATTTTATGAGAGTGGCTTCAAAAATGGATACCCAAGCGAACCAAAAATACTTTAGACGCAACTTTTGTAGAAAAGCGGTAGATTTCTGAATTAAATCGGTAGGCGGGAGATGGAGTGAAAAAGCGGTAGACTCCCGCCTAAATTGGTAGAGTTAACATGTATGATTTATATCCCAATGGTAGACAATTAATCTGTGCTACCAGGTGGTGGTTCATTTTGACATCATTATGTCTAAGTTTCATTTTTGGCCCAATCAAGATTTAGATGAAAATTTGACTGTTTTTGGCAGAAGAGTCAACTTACTTTCTCAGGTGAGCTTTAGCCGCAGGTAGGCCTGATAAGTCTTCATTCAGAAGAAATTTTTTTGTTCCAAGGCAATAGTTCTCTATGTATGTGGGCCAGTGAAGTCCACGTGGATCAAAGTAAAAGCACTGTAAAATAAAAATTCTAATGTATACGAAGCTCTAAATAATCTACTGAAAGTGATATGAAAGCTAAACAAGTAAGTTAAAATACATTTTGGTGCATTCTGAGACTAAAATCGGGCAAAATAAAATCAATTTAAAAAGGCAAATACTGAGATGAAATATTTTTGAGATGGTTTAAAATTTGCTAAAAATAGTCCATTATTTAAACAAGATGTATTTATTTGTTCACTATTCTACTGAAGAAACTTTTTTCTATGGACATTAAATATACCTTCTTGTCCTCTGAGGTCATGTGACTGGTCAACATGTCAAGGTTATTGTAAGACCATTCCCATGAATGCATGGTAAAGTAGGTCAAGGTTCCAATAGCTTTGTGTAATCTGTTATAGATCTTGACCATCCTGAAATGCAACAGTAAATATTAACTGACTAACGTTGTTATTGATGCCAATTGAATTTCAGTAACTTTCAAACATTAAATTCAAAACTGGACATGTGAGCTTTGTAGTATTTTAATACCTAGGCCTTTTTCCAAGTAAACAGTAGCCCAGGTCTGCAACGTAAGCTGGCAGCATGTGTTCAATAAATGTGTAGAAATCATGAAGGAAACTAAAAAAAGAGGGGGTGTTATTTCTTTTTATTGCATTAAAATTAAACTGCATAAATTCTCTGTTAAGTATATTATCTGTATAAATATCTTACCCAGAGCTAGTGAGAGCTGCCTTAGGCCTTCTAAAGCAAGAATCAAGAGGCACTTTCTTCCAGAAATTCATCACAACTCCCTCTGCAAAATAAATGTATAGTTCATGATTAACACTATAAATTAAAAGAAAAATTAAATTTCCGCCCGTGTCCCATGGGAGGGCAAGATCAACATTGTGGATTCCCGACAATGTCTAATTATAGCTACTGACCTAATTCTCCCCAGGTGAATGGGTTGACGGAGCCAGTGGTACTGTGATAGATAAGGCAGGAGCTGGGTTTGGTTACGGCGGTGTACCAGGCGGCCGCGATGACCATATTGACGGGGATGTCCACTGGCACTATGTCCGCCACTCCACGATAATCTCCTTTCATCGACCTCAATATTCCTTTCCCAGCCTAAAGAATGAAACAAGGGCAAGTTCAATGAAAGAACTGCATATCAGCAGTGCTCGAGCAAAGACACACTGTTAATATTTTAAATTTAGATATCTTTAGAAGGTAACTTACTGCTACATAAAGTCCACTGGGGCCATTGTAATTGTCAATCCAGCCCTGGAAAATAAAATAATTTCATTTTTCAACAAGTGTTTAGCACTGTAACAAAATTAATATATTTGCATGTCTAACATTGTGCAATTTTCTTCTTAGACCAATTACAGTGTTTATTCTATTAATTAAAAAAATCTATTTCCCCTGAGCTGAAATCTTTTACAACTATGATATGAATACTTACTGGGACGGGTTCCTTCCATGAAGCCCCTACAATGGAGGGTCTGACTATAGCCAGAGGTAGATCGGAGCCTTCCTTCAACAACAGGTGCTCGGCCAAGTGTTTGGTGTATGTGTACGTGTTAGGCTTGTTGCCGATCAGTTTTGGTGTTACTAGATTTATCATGTCATCATCCATCCATCTATATAAAAAAAAAATTCTCTAGATACCTTTTTTTTTCAATCTGCCATCTTCAAAAGCATAATAATGTTCATGCATGGACCAAATTCAAAAGGAGCACACAGTAAAGTTGTGATTAAAGAACCGCTAATTATTTTTATTTGTCAAAACTTTTTTCATACATAAATTTCATGAAACGGTTTGCTCTCATTTTTTGCTTTAGCGTATTATTATACAAATTTTAAAACTTACACAGAGTAATAACCAAATTATTAATTTTGTTTTGCTTACAAATACTGAACAACAATGTATTAATTTTTTTTTTTTTACAAATACTGAATAACAATCTATTAGATTTGTTTTGCTTACAAATACTAAATAGCAATCTTGCAACAATAAGGTGTTCCAAAAAATTAGTGAGGTACTGTTTATACACTTTCAGCTAAAGACTTTTAAAAGATCACTGATAAAATTATCCATATAAAACTGCAATGTACATGTATCAAAAACTTACTCTAAAACATCTATCAATTTTTGAGGTTCCACAGGGGGATTGTATACCATTTCTTCTATGAAGGGACGATCACAGTTAGCATATGCTGTTGATATGTGTAGAAATACCTGTAAGCAAAATTTAATGGTAAAATAGGAAAACAAAATTAGCAAATCCTTTCCTTAAATCAATAAAAATGTAAAATTTGTCAAGAATAACAGTGAAATATAGGTAAATCTTCAACATTTGATTAACTACCTGGATTATGAGGATAGAAGCTGTCAATAAACCAGTCTACAAGTGACCAGTGAGGGATATAGAGATAGTGTTATTTAATTTTAATTAATGCTCATTTAATTTGCACTATCACCCAGATTCTTACTGTTTATGACTTGAAAGAGACCATTACTAAGGTGTAGTGTCATGTCAAGATAGTTTATATAGATGGGAAAGATAAATACACTGAATGTACCATTTAGAATTCCCAGTCTTGTTGCAATTATCCTTTTTGATTGTACAGTGTAATGGAAATTTTTTCATGAGTTATCCCTCTTTCCATTCTTTCTAAAAATACAACTGTCTCAAAAACCACAAGCCTCATCCCACATCCTGAGGATGTATACCCTGGTAAATGTATAATATACATCCTGAAGATGTATACCCTGGTACAATTTATAATATACAAACTCTAAATGAGTTTAAATGACGAAGAAAGAATATGAATGTAGAGCCCTGATTAAATTCATATCCAAATAGTCCAATCCACACTTTTCAAAAGTTATGTCCCTTGGCCACCATCTTAGGGGATACACCCATACAATCCACACAGTAGCCTTTGTCGTTTTCAGGTTTGTAACTTCGTCATTTGACTTTAAAAAAGCTCTGCCTTTTGTGTACTGATTGCCCCAAGATGGGGCTACCCACACATTGAAAGAAAAATAATTAAACACAATGGATTTATCACAGCACGCCCAAATATTTGGTAGCAATCGTAGCATAAAGAGGAGAAATGATGTTTCTTTCCCTTTTGACCTTTTGGTTGACCCCGCAAAGGGAAACAACTTTTGCAAAGTGTGGATTAGACTATTGGTACAAAGAAATTAATATCCTCTATATATTTCTATAATTAAAATTTTTAAAAAACATAGTTGTATTCACAGTTCCCAAGATCTCTTCATGGTATTGACCCTGAGTAAAATTAACTGATGCTATGCTCAACATCTATCCCTTTAATATTCAAGATTATCTGGCACTGAAATACTAGGAAGTTAGCTTGTTATCAGTGCATGTATTTTTTAAAGGAAGTCAAAAAATTTCATTTAAGGAAATATTTGAATAAAACTCGGTAGATTTCCTGAATAATTATGTTAAACACATTCTTAGCACTTACAGAAATTTACTTCTGTATTACACTAACAGAGAAGAGACAAATTATATATCCTTGCTTACCTCAAGATGTTTAAACTGTCTACATAAGATAACCATCTTTCTTACTGCCACTACATTCATTTCAACTGCAACCCTGTAAAAACATAATTCCATAATATACATAAAAGTTTCAAAGACAAGAACTTAGTTTTAATTGACATGTACAACAGGCAATTGTTATAGTATGCTTATCAGTTCAGCAGAATTAATAATATGCTATTAAATATTTTGGCATGAGTCAAGATTTTCCTCTAAACTGTATATAGGAAAAAGGACTTTTTTTGTTTAAAGCAATATGATCTGCATTTTTGAGAATTTTATTTTGCTGGTAAAATGTGTTATTATGATTAATCTGTTAATTAAAAATTTAATCCGATGTCAAACAACCCTTATGATCAATGTAAAACCAAAATTTTTTTTAAAAATGTTTCTAATGTATTCATTACAATTAATATTACAGTATCTGTAAAGAAACTACATATGAATGACAACACATCAAAAAAAAAATATTGAATATACATGTAAAATAATTTAACAAATGACGGGAAAACAAATTATAAAATACCTCAAATGTTCATCAAATCTTATGGTAGCAGCACTATGAAACACTATATTCACATTGTCACAGAGTAATTTTAGGTCATTTGGTTTTATTCCTAGTTCAGGTAAAGTTATATCACCGTATATAGGGACTAATTTCTCGTGAAATTTTGCTTCCTCAGTTTGTCATAGACCTGTAATTATAAAATGTTCAGAAAGTATATACATAGTAAAACATATGAACAAGGCATATGCAAATTTGCTAAGTTATGAAACGTTCACAATACATTTTAAAACCACTGTTTTTCTGTCATTGAAATAGTAACTTTCTATTTAGAATACATATTAATTTTAAAAATTTGATAATAAACATTTTTTCCGTTAATGTGTTGTACAAACATGCAGCTCATGTAAATTTTGTTCACATATTGACCAACTTTTTATAAAAAACAAAATGTATAATGATTGAATAAGTGGTTGACATTGTTTTCAAATTGCCTGTGTACATGTCAAGCTGAATCCGTATAACTTGATCAAGTCAATATTTTTTTTTCATTTTAAATTATTTTATCTAATGTATACATGGTTTAAAAGTCATACTCACATATTAATATTACAGTATCTGTAAAGAAAATATTATCATTTTATGAATGACCAATGTAAACACGTTTTGATATATTTAATCTGAACACACAAAAGACAAACTTCCCACAAAAAAAAAATATTGAAATTCACCTGTATAAGTTATGTTTGGCATGGTTTACTTCTCTATTTCCATCCCTGTTTCTGATGTTTGTTTATATTTAAGAAAATGTAAAATAATTTAACAGAATGACTTTCGGGAAAACAATTTGTTATATCCATTAAAACAATACATTTGACTTTAAAACCACAGAAATGAAAATACTTACCTGCAAGCATAAATCAGTTATAATGTTCATCAAATATTTATGGTAACTTTCTATTTAGCAGCACTAAATGACAAATAGTTCACATAATGATAATAAACAATATTTTGTTAACATAGTCAGCTACAGTACTTACAGGACATTTACATATTTCTTCCACTCTCTGATCAATATTTGTGATTTTATTGGGTCTCATTAACATGTAAAGTTCATATTAGGACAACACCGTAGTTTTTATAGAACCCTGAAGACAGTCAAGAAAACATTTTCTCAGCATAGAAAGTTTGGTTAGAACTGCGCAGGTAAGATTCATGGTTGACTTCCTCAAATTCTGTTTTGTCATAGAGATTACCTGTAATTATAAAATGTTAACCAACAAAAAATTACATTCCAAAAAGAAAATATCTAAGCAATTTTATATACATAGTAAAAAATAGTTCTTTTTAATTCAGCATCTAAAGCAAAGAGTTTTATCTCTTGATGCAACATTTGTGCAAGTTTGGTTTATACAATGTTATAAAAGCCTTAAATTTTTTTGGTAATAGACCTGCAACCATAAGTTATGAAGGTGAAGCAGCAGTCCATTTTCCATGCAAGTTTGCACATTATCTCATAGTTAACTTAAATGAAACATACATCAAAAACTAACATTTTCACTCATCCACAAAATGTAGGTAAAGCACCGAAGCAAGCCTGGTAATGCATCTATGAAAGATGTAAATCCATGCAAGATTTGCATTAAAGAACTCATAGTTATAACCTGCACCAAAAACTTTTACTTGTTCACTACCGGAAAATGTGTCAGCATAGCAAGCCCGGTAGTTGCTACTGTATTTAAAAATGCAAGTTTGGTAACATTTCTATTACTAGCAAATACCTATAACACTTTACCTGTTCACTCAACTGGAAAATTAAAGACAGATGTATCATCCATGCAAGTTTTCATAGAGCTTATAATTACTTGGAAATGAAACCTGCACCAAAAACTTTAACCTGTTCACTCAACCGGAAAATGCAGGTCAGATTCAGTAAACATCTAGCAAGCCTGGTAGTATATCCTTAGATGTATCATCCATGCAAGTTTGGTCAACATAGGATTACAGATACTTGGAAATGAAACCTGCACCAAAAACTTTCTGTTCACTCAACCGGAAAATGTAGGTCAGATTCAGCATCCGAAGCAAGCCTGGTTTATCCATCCTTAGATGTAATCCATGCAAGTTTTTAGGACTTCAGATACTTGGAAATGAAACCTGCACCAAAAAACTTTAACCTGTTCACTAACGGAAAAAGTTTTTCAATCAGCAACTTTGCATCCTATGTATCATCCATGCAAGTTTGGTTTACATAGGGCTTATAGTTACTTGGAAATGAAACCTGCACCAAAAATTGCACCAAAAATGTTAACCTGCTCCAAAAACATTAACCTGGTCCTTCCTTTGCTGAAATTGCAGCATCTGAAACTTTGACTGGTACAATGAAACACAAGAACCATCTTCCATGCATGTCTAATCAATATGACATAGAAGTACTTAAAAAGAAAACTGCTCCAAAAAACTTAACCTTCGACGCCGACACCGACGCCGACGCCAAGGGTATTACATAAGCTCCCCCAACTTCGTTGAAGCTAAAAATATTCATTTTTTTTTTTTTACATGTTTATTGAGGTAAAACCTACAGTTCAATCAAGCAAATACTTTACAACAAGGGAATAACTTTCAGATAAATCAAGATTTTCAATAAAATCTTTAAATTTAATTTAACTTACATTATTTATTCTTCATTCAATAAAAATTATTTTCCTGTTTGTATGAACTTTGAATATTTACTTAGAATAACAGGTTAGATTAGAGACACCGAGAAAAATATATGTTAAGGACAAATTAAAACAAAGGGTGAAAAGTATTGAACTGAAATCTTAATATTCCTAAAACATTCCTACATGGTTTAAAAGTATGTTATACTCACTTATGATATTATTAATAAAGGTTTTCTTCAAGTATTTGGAACTTTAAGCCCATGTAAAATCGGATTTTGTGTCAGTTTATGTGAGCTTATTTTGATAACCTTTTGCTTTAATGGTATTGGGAATTACAATTGGTTAATTCTAACATATTGGTCCAATTTTTTAAATGCCTGCAATCTATTGAATATTTCGCAATGTAAACAATACCTGACGTTTTGATATATTTAATATAAAACTGAACACACAAAAACAAAACTTCCCACAAAATATAAGATAAATAGAACATTTATTGAAATTCACACATTTTCTTGGCTCAAAGTTTATCTTTGACTGAGTTATGTGTTGGACTACATGTAGGTTTAGGCTATAGCAACTACAAACAGAAGGGGCATAACTCCTATTTGAGACAGTGACACCGGATACTTTCATTTCTAATCTTACTGCACTACGAGAGGAATCGGGCTCAATGACGTTGTCCAGTTATCTTATTTTAAGAAAATTCGAACTTATAAGAAAACTGTCATCATGAAAACAAGAAATCAATGAAAAGTACGTGGATGCCGGTGGCGGCCCAGCCCATGTCTACTTTCACATCCTATAGCGGTGTACATCAAACTAACCCTGGTTTCACACACGTCTAAGCTACATCAGATAGAAATCAGCTATTCTTACCTGCCAGTAAAATATCAAATCATTATTCTTTCTATCACTGATTGCTATCGTTGACTGATGACATGCATCTGTGCAGTGACCAAAAGTGTACGTTCCTGATTGGTCAATTTCTGCGCCTCATATCTAACTGGTTCCTTATCGATCTAAACTGGTTCTCCAAAAAGTTTAAATTTATACGATCAACCTTTATAATTCCGTTTTAACTGTGAACCTTATTGCACTTAAATTACATAACTTATACATTAATATATTTTTATGATTTAAAATACTGCCACTGTAATTCTCTTCAAAAAAGTTTAATAGATGAATAAAATATGCAAGTGTTGAATTATTGACCTAAATTATTGTCTTATCTTTGTGCAGAAAATGAAATAATGCAACAATAAACATATTTTACAGTTTACAGAATAAAGTGCTCCTTCTCCGATTTACATCCAGGATCCAAGAATATTTTTTTCTGTCTTCTTTCATTAATTATTTCTTTATTATTGATAGCATTTATTCAATTAGTACATCGATTAAACAGCTTGATAAATTTACAGTTTTTACCATTTTATTTTACTTTTTAAAGTTAAGAGGAAATTTTTACAAATTATAGCGAGTTATTCGATTTATATATATTTTTTATATCATGACCTTATGTTCATCATGTGTTAATGTGATGTGATTGTGTAAATATGAGTGACATTTGTCATTTTTGATTAATTAAAGTATTCAGAGGGTGTTTACAATTGACCTTAGGACTGATAAAAGAAAAAAAAGAGAAAAAAAATAAACACAAACATGTAAACACACACACAAAAATCACCAAAGGAAACTATGAAAAGGATGCAGAGTTACTCAAAATTGGAGTGGTCATTCTAAATAATAATTAGATTTATTTGGCAAACAAAATTGTCTATATAACTTAAAAGTTACATAGTCTCATGACTGACATAATTCATAATTTATAATAAAAATTTAAGCCAATTTAAGAAGCTCAACAACTATGGCAATCAAACTTACTTAAATTTATATCAATTGATAAATCATACAATTGTTTGAATGAACAGAGGTATTTGATTAATATGGACTCTGGTATTTGATCAATATGGCCTCATTATTTAAAGTATTTATTCGAGAATAAAAGTTAAGTTATCATGTTAGATCATTAACACTACAGTTTGATTACGGATAGTTTTCATATTATAATTTTTTAAATGTTGAATATTCAAATTAAATACACCCGTTTTAATCGTACAGAATTTCTTAAAAATTGTATCATGTTAAACGTGTAACTTTCTTTGACACTGACCACGAATATAACTTAATTTGATATAGTAATTGTTGGCCACCCGTCAATTGTAAAGTTTAATAATTATATAAGCATTTTATTTAATAGTATGATAAACATGTACATAAATCTTTACCTTCTAGTATAATAAATCGAGCTGGTCTTTCCAGTTCAACAAACAAGCTAGCGCTTTCCAGAATTAAATTGACCCCAAAATAAATATAGCATCCCCGTAGGTACATGTACCATGGAAAAAATGAAGATCAAACTCCTGCGAAGGTCCATAGGAACAATTCAGACTTGGAGCAGAATCACTGCAGATCTCTAAAATCATCAATGTTGGGAGCAAGTAACAAAGAAGAGTGTCGGCTGGTCATGCCCGCTATTCTCCTTGTTAAAATCGGACAAACGGACAACATCAAAGACAGTATGCGACTTTCGATTTTATAATAGTTGCTAACAAGGTCATTTATCGACCTTTGATTGTTTTTGCAAATTTTAAAACGTTCATAACTTTATTTGTATGTACTTGTATCATCAAACTATTTGTCAATAGCTTTTTTTCGTTAGAAATTGTTAGCATAGAACATGTGTATGAAATCAAATGGGATGCACAGATGGAACTCGATATGCAGGTAACATTGTAGCTCCAGAACCGCAGCACAATAGTTTTATATATTAGACAGTACGCCACAGGGTTATCCCGTAATGCAGAAAGGTGCAATTTTCGGTGCAAGATCTTCTGCGCACTATTTGGGAGAATTTCCAACCACTGTACAATCATCTGCCGTTCATTCCGTAATTCTAGACACATACTTTAACAAACATATATTATATCTTAATTACTACCCAACCCCCCATAATCGTCTCTACATAATAAACCTGCGCATGTCTTGATTCACAAAATCCAAAACAAGTGAGTTTTTCGGTCCAAGGTTAGAGGCGACTTTAAAGGGTTAGTAGGTGAATTAACTATACAATCTGAATATAAAAAGGAAATTGATCGAACTATGAAACGAAAGTGCAAATAAAATCGTGTAATCTATCATATATTTTTGTCTTATTTTTGAAGGCAGATGGATTATATTTTTTGTTTTAATGCACAATATTTTCATATTTCGTAGAATATATTTTTTGACAAAACTATTTGTGAATCAAGAAAATGTATCAGCCATGCAGGCAGAGGTATAAAATTTGACATTACAATAGTGTCACGATTAAATTGAGAAAAAACAAAAATGAAACAGGGAACGGGTGCAAATTAAAAAAAAATATCTGAAAACCAGTTGATAGAGCAAAAACATGACTGAATACAAATCGGGTAAATGAATTGACATTAATAGGGTTTGATTTGAAGCCCAAGAGCTTGACCATAACCCCTGAATTTCTAAAATGGACAGGTAGGTAACTATTCTTTTTTTTTATTAGAAAGAAGCTTTCAATATGTTAAAATTATATTTAATAAAACCTTTATATATATATAGCCATGCAGGCAGGGGTATAAAATTTGACATTACAACAGTGTCACGATTACTGTAAATTAAGAATAAACAAAAATACCCGGTAATATCTGATAACCATTTGATAGCAAAAACATGATATATAATCTGGTAAAGAATTGACGTTAATAGGGAATTTGAAAACAAAATATAATGGACATATTGAATTTCAAAGTTAAAAGATAACTATCCTTTTTTTATTTTATTTTATTCAGAAAGAAGCTTTCAAATGTTAAAATTATATTTAATAAAACCTTTTTATATATAACAAAAATGCCATATTGATATCAAAATATAATGGACATAGATATATAACAGAAGTGGAAGAATTTAAAACAAAATATAATGGACATATGTAAAAGTTAACAACAAATGAAAATGTATATGCATTCCATTTATAATTTAAGACATTCTAACAGATACCATTTTCACATTGGCAAGTTCTTCACTGACCCCGGGAGACCATTGGTAATAGAACATTTCGTTTCAAAGACTTGAAGTAAATTCCTATGTCGATCATTCCACTGGCAGCTGATGGCATTCAAACGCGAGGAAAAATTCTAAGCTTAACGGACAAGCACAAACAAAACAAAGAATTTTAACATATCTATGCAATTTTAAAATACAAATTAAATTAAATGTAGTGAGATTGTACTTAAGGTGAACCCCTGATGAGGTGAGACTTTCTTCTTACCTTTAACTTTAAAAACAAGTCCTTAAAACTCTATTGGGATATTTTTAATAGATCAAATTTTTTATAAAGAATACAAAATTTTGAAAAAATTAAACATATAAAATTGACAGAATACTGTTATTTTACGATACAAGTTCTTTTTCTTTGAAAATCATATGTTTAGTCCGCTCCTTTGCCTCCAATAATAACCCTATGAAAATCACAGTAGAAGGGTAGAACGAAATAATCCATCTTTTAAAAGCATATGGGATAAAATTGCATTTCGCAAAATTAATTTTTTTTAATGAAACAAACTTTTAAAAAATATCCAGTTGCCGCGAATTTACTGGATTGGAAACAAGTCAATAGTGTCTATATTTATAGCTCTGAATACTTTGTATTGACTCCCTAATCTCACCTTAAAGAAGAAAACCACAATAAATCATTAAATCATAATTTATCTACAGCAAATAAACACATTTAGTTATACATGTATATCATTCAAAATGAAGAAAGTTAAAAGAACAACATTTAATATTATCCATTGAAAGAAAAACGTATGTTTTACGCCATCTATTTTACATTAACACAATAAGTCTAAGTACTAGTACTTGAACATTACTTTGAAAATCACACGTCGAATGTTAAAAAATCAGATCATTGTTGAAATTAACACACAGCGCACTTTCCTTGGTCGATGTTAAACGCCTCCAGAATTAAGAATTGAGAAAAAAATTAATAAACCGTTTCCTTTAGTTAAATTGAAAAAAAAAATCTATTGGGGTCAGTTTCTTTCCAGTTTATTAAAATTGAGATCATTTACCATTCTTGAGAGCCTGTTCCTGTGATGGGCATCATTTCATCACATTCTAGATCCTTCCTGCGCTTCCTTCGAATCCACAGATAACACCCTACAACAACAATCACAAGTCCTACGGCCACCCCTGCTGCTAGTCCGATCAAAAGAGTACGGACGGGCGGATCATCAGAGGCGGATTGTCGTCCGACTACTATTATATTAGGAATATCTGTGTCATTTGTCGAAAGTGTTGTAATTACATATACGTCTTCATTTATGGTATTATTATAAAAATCAAAATTTCGTAATGTTGTTTGATAGGACTTTGTACTAGGAGCAGAAGGCCGGGCTGTTATTGTGGTTGACGTAGTTTGCAGAGCGGGTTTAGTTGTTTTAAAACGTGTTTTTGTTGTCGCTTTTCTTGTTGAAGATTCTGTTGTTGGTCTGGTCATTATCATTTGAGTGGTGGTCAGTCTTGTTGATCTAAACGCTGTCGTAGACACTGATTGTTTGGTTGAGCTGGGTGGAGATGTGGCAGCAGTTGTGGTTGATTTTTTGGTAGACGCTCGTAAAGTTGTCGAAATTTTTGTCGGTTTTGTTGTCGATCTTACCAGTAACGTGGTGGTTGTTGTTCTTAATTTTTTTGTTGTTTTCGTCTTTTCTGTAGGCTTTGTAGTTGTTCTTGACTGCGATGTTAAGGTGGATGTAGTAGTTAATTGTTTGGTAGTACGCGGTGTTGTTGTATTTGTTTTTGCTGATTTTGTGGTTGATCTCGATGCTGATGTAACGCTAGTTGTATCTGATTTCAGTGTTGAGATTTTTGTTGGCTTTTCAGTAAAGGATGCCGATGACGTAGCAGTAGCAGTTGACTTGATTGTACTTGTCCTGGTTTTTGTTGGTTTCTTAGCAGAGCTTAAGGTTGATGTGGAGACGGTGTTGGTTGTTGGATTTCTTGAGCCGTTGGTAGTTTGTACTTTTGTTTGATATCCTGTAGTGGTAAGAGTGATTTGTTGTGCTTTTGATTGCTTATCTGCTGGTTTTGTTTTATACTCTGTGGTTACGAATGATTTTGCGGTCGATGTTTCTACATTGGTTATTGGTTTGATACCCGGCTCTGACGTCTTCATATTAATAGTTTTAGTTTCTGCTGTGACTGAAATAGATGTCCCATCTTCAGGGATAACTGTTATATCTTTAGTTATGTTTGTTTGATCTGACTTGATACTCGTATTAATGTCAGGTTCTTTTGTCACACTAGCCACATTAGAAGTCACGTGACTCTTAGTTGTATGACGTATTGTTAACTTCGTTGAAGTCATATCTGTTGTAGTTTCCACTGTATTTGCGTCATGTGTTTTATCTGTTGCTTGTACTGAACTGGTCTCTTGTGTTACGCTTATTGGTTGTTGAGCTTTATTTGTTGTAACGTTTTGGGATGCTAGAGTCGTATCGATATAAGAAGTTGAAGTTGCAGTTAATTCAGTTGTAGTTGAATCTGGGATATCAAATATAATTAGAGCAAATTAAAATATATGCTGATAAACTGATTTGAACGTAATAAATAATGTAAATAAACACAGATAATTGCAAACAAAAAACTTTACTTTGAAGTAATAATAACCTCTGGCCATATATATATTTTCAGCTTGTAAACAACATTTGCATTCAGTCAAAGCTTAACGAGTTTCTTTGGAACAAAGTACCCTTTTTAATTGCTACTAATGACTCTGAACTTGCCCAACATCTCTTGTCAAGAAGTATTTTAATGCTTTTTAATTAAAAAATTAAGTCTGGACAGGACTTTAATGTATTTCTTCACAAATCCGAAAAAAATATAAGATATATCCATACATCCGGTATTAGGTAGTGACATTACATAAATATTGCATGTAGTTGAGTGTAACATTAAATGTTTTCACTCAAGATAACCACTGTCAACCGTGCGCAGCCGAGGTTGACAATGGTTTTCTTGGGTGAAAACATTTATTATTATACTTTCATGTTAAATACTAAAATCTGATTGGTTTAGAAGTTAACAATTTATTATGTTAGCAACACACGTGACAACGGGTAACACAACGGTAATACATGGTATCAGTTGCGCGTTTGAAAGAACCGGAATTATTATATCCGATAAATACTTGAATTTTGCGAGTGTAGGAAACATGCTTGCGAGCCAGAAATAACGAAGCTTTAAATATGATAAATGACTCTAATTCGAGTATCAAACAAACAATAAGGAGATTAGTGAACCGGTGAGTGTGAAATCTTCCTAATACATGAACGTAAAGACGATCGACGCTTAATCAATAAGACATTCAGTATAATAAAATAAATGGTGCCTGTTTTGGAGGGTAACATTTGAAATTGACACCCCTCGGAAAACCATTGTCAACCTCCGCTGACGCGTCGGTTGACAATGGTTTTCCTTGGGGTGTCAATTTCAAATGTTACCCTCCAAAACAGGCACCATTTATATAATGTTACACTTAACTACATGGTATTTATTATATTATACTGAATTTTTTATACAAATACATATTACAGTGAATCTTGCGCGCATAAATTCTGTGCAGTCAACATTTTTTGGAATATCATCCGTCGTCAAGCAATGTTGACTGTTGCTATGCTCAAGGGTATGGCTTCATTATTTAGCAGGTAATGGTGTTTTTAAACATATGTTTCTCTACGAATTAGATTCAACTAATTTACTTGAAAGTATAATACTTTGAAATCTATCCATATATTAGATAGTGACATCAAGGCCACATGCATATGGCACCTTCAGATATCATACAAAAAACCTTTTCGTCAATTACGAGGACAAAAAAATTAATTCTTTTCTGTAAATGTACTAGTATTGCCCAAACATAAAATAAGTATTTTGTCTTAAAATGGCATATTACTTGCCGACATAATATTATTTTTATACCTTTAAAAATTTGTTCCTTAACAAATCTATACGAAAAAAGTCGAACATTTGTTTTGCTGAACGGGCATAAAAAAGTCGATGTTGGACCGCTGAGTGAGATGTTGGACCGGTCGATGAGATGTTAAACCGCTTACGTCACAGAATGGGCGGAATTTAATTTCATTTTCATTCTTTAGTGTTCAAAAGTGACGGACCTGAGGTCACGGAAGACAGTAAAACACACATGTATGTCCAAAAAATAAAAAAGAAAGGTATAACAAAACATTTATTGACTAAGTTCTCGGGCAAAACGCGGACCCTCGAACCAAACTGTCTGCCTTCGGCCTAACCGCCTCAGGCAGACAGTTTTGGTTCTTGGGTCCGACAAAACGCACGTTGTCCTTTAACGTAGTCAATAAATGTATAATATTATCAAGTAATTAATAACTACCTCGGCTATTCCTTAAGAAGTCACGATAAATTACTATATGTGTTTAGCAAACTATGAATACCAAGAAATACACAACAATCCATCTAAAAATCTTGGATAAGATGAATTAAAAGGCATTTTCTAAGAGTCGGTGCTTGGTATTTGTCCAACACAGTGTTTCTGCATGGTAAATTAAGTAGCATTGAAAAGCATTAGAGCATAACAGAGTTTCTGGTAAAGTCAGCAACATTGAGTGGCATTTATCGAAGACAGAGTTTCTGGTAAAGTAAGCAGCATTGGCTGGAATTTGTTAGGGCTGAAACGATACGCCCCCTCCATGATACGATACGTATTGCAATACTTGTGTCACAATTCAATTTTTTCAATACGATACAATTTAAGAAAGAAACTATTCATAAGGTTAAAGAAAACATATTCAGATTTCAAAAAAAAGTAAAAGGTGGTGATACAATAGAGAGAAATACTACCAGGGGTATGCAATATAATATTTAAGTACTAGCCCATGGGCAGCATTACAGTTACTAGCCCCAAGTAAGAAGTTACTAGCCCAAATATAGGGACAAAAATTGAAATAAAACTAATGTTGAAAAAAATTAATCGTAGAAAAAGTCAGGGTACTATATAAGGTCATTCTTTTTTCAAAATAAAGTTTAATTCTCACTATTAAAATTAAATCTTATAAAATTAATGATTATGAAAGAAAAATAAATGAATTTTTAAAAAATTATCTGATGATCTTTCCGTTTCTGATTATTTGCACTAGCTAATTTAGAATGAAAATAAATTCCTTTTGTTTTCATATTAAATTATTAAATACACTAGAAATGTATTTTATGTGAGTCACAAAACACTGATCTTTCAGTTCATTGGGTGATCGTAAATAATTCAATAAGATATGTGCCTTTATTTACAATAAACGGAGGAATGGAGGAAATTCGGATTAGGAAAAAACGATCGTTTTTGGAAGTAAATAAGTCAGATAGTACTGCAAAATGGAGAAAATTATTGAGATTTATTGACGGTAGAAGCATGCTGCCTGGAAAATATTCACTGGTTGGGAATTTGATAGCAAAAAATGAGTGAAAATACCGGTTGTATTTTTCATGTATTGCATGCCAAGTTATAATTTTTTCTAGCCCGAATTTCCAAATTTGTTAATTGCACATCTCTGACTACTTGTGGTTCCGTTGATTAAGAGCACTTTATTCGTATCATTCATAGCAGTAACAGCCTGCTCTGAAACTTTACCGTCCTTTGTGTGTGTCATACTAATAAAATAAGGTCGAACCCGATCTATTTTAAAGAGTTAACCAAACCCGATTATAAAAAACGTATCGAACCGAAAATCGAAATGGTGAATCGAACATTGAACCGAGCAATTATATCGAACAATATCGATATTTCGGTGAATCGTTTCAGCCCTAGAATTTGTACAATAGAGAGAGATTCTGATTAAGTCAGCAGCATTGAACGAAATGTGTTCAAGAGACAGCTTCTGGTAAAGCTAGCAGCATTGAGTGATAATTGTACAAGAGACAGAGTCTGGTCAAGTCAACAACATTGGGCAGAATTTGTACAAGAGAGAGCTTAAACTCTTGTAAGCCAGTGGCACTGAGTGACATTGAAAGGCATTTGTCCAACACAGAGCTGATAAAGCCAGCGACATTGAGCGATGATAGTGCTTATGGTAAAGGCAGCAGCATTTGTCAAAGGAGTGCTTTTGGTAAAGTCAACGGGATTGGCCTGCATTTGTCAGCGGCATTGAGTGGCATTTTACCAAAACAGCTATGGTGAAGTCATTGGCATTGAGCGGCATTTGTCAAGCATAGTGCTTCTGGTCAAGTCAGGGGCATTCAGCGGCACAGTTATACAAAGTAATGAAATTATACAAGGTAAGAAGTTTCCTTCATATTGTTAACTTGTACAGTATTATGTTTTTCTTCATACATGTATGGTTAATATACAAAAAGGAGTTTTCCTCCTTTTGTTAACTTTCGCAGAAAGCATAATAATACCATGATTATATTATAATCAAATTGGCTATAAGTATGTATCCGACTCCTATTCCTACAATGTTTAATTAGCATATCTATATCACGCATTCTCAATTTATAGTGCCAAATCGACTTTGGGAAAAGTCAAAAAATTTTGTGAACTGAAACTAACACTTTTGTATGTCATTTGAAACATGAAGGTGTATAGTTATTAAAAATCACAATTTGATTTACATACTTCATGCTGTGTTTTGTTGACCTCCTTCGAAATGAATGCGGTTGTAGGGCTAATTTTACACCAAGATATTTACGTGATGTTGAAAAGCCATATGTGGAAACGAAAGAATTTTTTTGAAAAATACAAAATTAAGATAATACACATCAAATTTTGTTAACTATAAACATGTATGAAACCGTTTAAGCACATTTGTAAAAGCGTGTGAAATCTTTGATTCAATTATTAGTATAAACAAAACTGGCATAATTTTCATTTAATGAAATTATTTTCTTTTCATTTTAAAAAGTTTTTATCAAATCTGACGATAAGCCTAATAATGACAACATTCCCTAAAATGCTTCATTATTTGATTCTTTATTAATCTGTTCAGAGAAACGCACATTATTTAAAATATCAGAAGGTAAAAATATTTTGCCATTACCTGATTACGAAGTGTTTGCTAAATATCACGTAAATATCGCACATAGATATCATACAAAAATAAAAGTATATTGATTTCGGGGAAAAGTGAATATATTATTACAAATTGTTGAATTTTATGAATTTTTTTATCCGTGTTCTTGACAAAGGGTTGCACTGAAAATTCAAGTTATGACTTATCTATAGAGGATTCATTTAGTTTATGACCATCCCCCCTTCCACCATTTAATCTGTTGATTATTTCAAATGCTTAATTGCTTGTGAAAACTTTATCGTCAAATCTCAAAAACAAAACAAAGTTACCCCCACCACCCTTAAAAAGGTTTGTTAACAATTACAGTTGCATATTATATGTGCTCTATAGAGCAATATACGTACATTCTACATTAATATAACGTAAATTGAATCCTCAGTACATTAAAGCATAGACGCATTCGTTCTAAGTTCTATGTCTGAGCAACAATTTAAATGGGAAAAATTAGGTGCACATGTATTTCTTGCAAAGCAACAAAAATGGAAATGGGTTCAATTTCGACCAGTTTCTTGACGCCCAAAACCCGTCTTTTTTCTTTAACCCGATGTGGAATACCCCCCCCCCCCCTACATACAGCGCAGCGGTTATTTTCTTGAATTATATTTTCTACGAAAAATAATATATTCTTCTTCAAAATGTTTAGCTTGGTATACAATTTAGGTGTATATAACGTTTTTTAAGTGGACGAGACACTATCAGTTCAAACAAACAACAAAATACAAACTTTAAGTAAGTTTTGTTTCAGATTTACGTTCCGAATGATAACGTGCATTACACATAAAACTATGCAATATTAACCAATTGCTCAAAATGGAAACATTCGATTATTAAACCACAATTCTACTTGTTAATAATATTATGTCAATTCAATTTTCAAATCACACGGAAGCACAAGATAATGTGTAAAATATGTTCAACTTTGCATGTGCACTTCCATTTGCATTTCTGAACTCTTGTTACAGAAAAAAAATGTCATTTAAAGAAACAGTTTATTTCTTCATGTTTTTAGTTTTTAAATCATTAAGATTCACTCGCAAATCTGTTCAAACAGCTTTAGAATTTAATTCTAATTTACTTTAAAACATGGTAACGTAAATATGGTAACGTAAATATCGGTAACGTAAATATCTTTCTGAGATTTATCATAACTTTTAATGCTGTTGTTTAATTATTCAACTGTTAATTAAAGGCATATTCTAGTGCTTGAGTGTATAGCAATTTGACCCATAGGAAACAGTGTGGTTCTCTTACTCAATTTGTGAATAAGTACTAACACGTAAATATCGATGAATTTTTTAACCATTAGACTCATAAGAAAAGGGGGGCTATATTTTATAAATACAGATAAACAGTGTCTTTTTTACCATTCCATGCAATGGAACAGGTGTTCATGATGTTAAAAAGTTACGACTTAATCTTATTGAGTCAGTTCAGCAATCCTTCCAGTCCTTTTGAATTTCCAAATAGAAAAGTAATAATTTTGCGGTGACATCAAAATTTGATAAATATTTTAAAATTTTTATAAATTTGTGCCACGCATATGTGTGAAGGGTGTGATGTTCAGAAAATATAACTCAATTGTAGGACAATCTTACTAAGAAAAAGATATGTAATGATTAAAAACTTCTTTTTGGTTTAAAATAAAAACTAAACTATGATCGGCGACAGTAACGTAAATATCGATTTCTGCTATAAAATGCGATTTTCGCCTAAGACAATCATTCAAGTTACAACAAACAATTGTTGTATTTTAATCAACAACCAACAATGGTTCATATGACTGGCAGCAAATAAAATTTATAAGAAATATTATATTACTTAAAACACGGTACATTATTTAAAGCGAATTGAGACTATAATTTGAGAATCAGTGATATGCTTTCTGACCAGGGCTATGATATTTATATAATTAGTATTTTAAAAGATGTTACCAAAGTACAGACGATCACCTGTATAATTTAAACTTTAATATATGATTGTATTTTTATAATTAAAATATAATTGAAGATAGGGGAAAACAAAAATCTTACTTCATAATCAAGTCCTTGCCATTAAATAAAAATCAAATATCTTTTCAGTACCTTTCATACATCGAATGGAAAAGATCTGTGGATAAAATGTAATAAAAATTTAAGATATATGTACTTCAATCCTTGGTCTAAACAAACGGACCGGCATTTATTTTTGAGTAATGCTATACATCTTCTTCAGGCGAAAGAATTTTTATTGTAAAAATTGGAATTAAAAATTATTATAAAAGTTAACTTTTTATGAAATGTATTAAAACAATGCAACTAATACTTTACCTTTATCTTGGACAAATGCCGCTCAATGTCGCTGATTTTACCAGAAGCTTTTTCTCGTGAACAAAGCTGCTCCAGACCAATGACATTACCAGATGCACTATCTTTGACAAATGCCGTTGACTTCGTCAGAAGCTCCAAGTCGGAAAAATACCACTCAATGCCGATGGCTTTTCCAGAACAAATGCCGCACTATGTCACCGACTTCAGCCGTCGCGCTGTTTGACAAATGCAGCTCAAAACCACCGATTTCAGCCGTCCCTCTGTTACACAAATGCAGCTCAATGCCACCGACTTCAGCCGTCGCTCTGTTAGGTAAATGCCGCTCAATGCCATTGCTCTGTTAGACAAATGCCGCTCAATGCTACCGACTTCAGTTGTCGCTGTTAGACAAATGCCGGTCAATGCCACCGACTTCAGCCGTCGCTGTTAGGTAAATGCCGCTCAATGCCATTGCTCTGTTACACAAATGCCGCTCAATGCTTGTTACACAAGCCGTCGCTCTGTTAGACTAATTCCGCGCAATGCTACCGACTTCAGCTGTCGCTGTTAGACAAATGCCGCTCAATGCCATTGCTCTGTTAGACAAATGCCGCTCAATGCGACTTCAGCCTCTGTTAGACTAATTCCGCGCAATGCCACTGACTTTAGCGGAAGTACTATCTTTAACAAATACCTCACAATAAAGCTAATTTTTTTTTCAAGAAGTTCTGTGTTGGACAATGCTCAATGACGTTCATTTCATCAAAAACTCCGTGCTGGACAGTGCCGCTTAATGCATCTGATTTTATCAGAAGTGCTGTATCGTTCAAATGCCGCTCAATGCTGCTGACTTTATCGGAAGCTCTGTGTTAGACAAACGCCGTGCAATGCTGCTGACTATCAGAAGCTCTGTGTTAGATAAATGCCGCGCAATTGCAGCTGATTTTTTCAGAAGCGCTATGTAAGATAAATGCCGCACAATGCAGCTGATTTTTTCAGAAGCTCTATGTTAGATAATTGCCGCTGAATGCCGCTAACTTTACTCTGTGTTAGATTAATGCTGCTGGCCTTACCGGATGCTTTCTCTTGGGACCAATGCAACTTACCATTTTAGACAAATGTAGCTTCCAGCCACCAACCCAATATTTTTTTTTAATTGCTTGACTTCTTACATGAAGTTTAAACCAACACCCTCTTTATGTTTGAAGTTTAATGCTTTTAAGGTTATTAGTAGTAAAATAAATGTGCAGTAAACAATAATGAAATGCAGGCAAAAGAATACGTGTTTTGTTTACCATGTGTGCAGTTGGTGATGGAAACGTCATCGATTGCAATGTCTCCGCGATGGTCATCGCCACGAGTTCCGGTAATTATAATCTACAGAAAATTAATACCGCAAATGAAACTGCTTTATTGTTATTTTTTTCATTAAAAATACTATTTACTTTAGAAATAAAATTAATGAAAAAAGGGAGGGGGTAAAACCTGGAAGCGGGAGGTCCTTGCTCCGATTTCTAGAGACCCTTTGTGCCAGGTATCGCCTTGGTTACCAGACATACTCCACACGGGGTCTAGATTAGAAGAGTTGGCATCAGCATCTTTTATTCCAACTTTCAATGAGCCTACATCTGGAAAAAAGTATACATTTAATTCAAATATCTGCGATTTAAAAATTTAAGATACTATTAAAGAAATTCATTTTATATCATACAAACATTATTTTGAATATACTTTAAAAAATCTATATCCACCAGCAAATTCAGAATTAGTATAGAATACTTATAAATTGTGTAAATTGAATATTTAGAAATTTTGGATTAAAAAATATATATGTATTCTGGAAATGCAACTTTTTTTTAGAAACTGAATACAATGTACGTATTTACCCCCTTCTCTGTCTCGTCCAAGCATGTGATACCAGAATTCAAAGCAGAGACCAGCTTCCACCGGATTGTAGTAGGGTGACAACAGCGTAGTGTAATCCCCCGGCCTTCTAGGCCTAGAGGCCTCCATAAATAGATAGTGACCTACAAACAAAATTACAAATTAATTTGATGTCTCAAAAAATTATTTGTATATGTACTATAGTATTGAGAAATCCGTTTGAATAGCTCACTTGGGCTTTTTAGAATTAATCCTTTACACACACACACACCCATTTATTTTGTGCATACCGTGGGTATCGCATTCCTATGGCACGCCAAATTCACAAAAATGAGCAAAACATAGTTTCACAGTCGATAAACTAGGTTTATCGGTTGTAAACTATAGTTTACGGACTGTAAACTATAGTTAACGACGTTAATCTATATTTTACATCTGTAAACTATAGTTAACCGATAATCTATGTTTCACAACCGTAAACTATACTTAACACTGAAAACAATCATTTGCGATTGCAAAACATAGATTATCTGATAAATACAGTTTCAAGATTTGTAAACTATAGTTTACAAACCGTTAACTATAGTTAACGATCTGATAAATATAGTTTCACGATTTGTGAAACTATGATTAACAACTCTTAACTACAGTTTACGATCGTTAACTATAGTTTACAAACGTGAATCTATGTTTATCAACAAAATCTATTGTTAACGCTTATTACAGACAGATAAACTTAGATTATCATTCGTAAACTATAGTTAACAACCGTTAAATATAGTTTTATAGATAAAAACTATACTTAACGAATCGTTAACTATAGTTTACGGTTTGTAAACTATAGTTTACAGTCGATAAACCTAGTTTATCAAATGTGAAACTAGGTTTATCTCATTTTTGTGAATTTGGCGTGCCATACATTCCAATAACCAACGTGGCTCCAGAGTATCCATACTAGGAGATGTTTAAACCCCTTGAAAGCGGATCGGAAAATAAGATTTTTATCAGAGATGCATGGGGACCAGTCTCCTCACCTTAAACAAATCCAAATATCGTGTGTCCAGGGATTGTTTGTTTCGTTTCGTGAATTATTTTTATGCGCCTGGATCGACAGATCCGGGGCGTATATTGTTTTATCCAGTCTGTCTGTCTGTCTGTCTGTTTGTCTGCAAACTTTAACCTTCGCCATAACTTTTGAACCATGAAAGATAGAGACTTCATATCTGGTATGCATACTCCACTAATGAAGCTCTTTCAAATGACACCAAAGGCAATGACCTTGTGACCTTGACTGTGACCTATATGCTAAAAATAGCTTTTTCTGCAAACTTTAACCTTCGCCGTAACTTTTGAACTATAAAAGATAGAGACTTCATATTCAGTATGCATACTTCAATAATGAAGCTCTTTCAAATGACACCAAGTTCAGTGACCTTGTGACCTTGACTGTGACCTATATGCTAAAAATTTCTCTTTTTTTGTCTTCAAACTTTAACCTTCGCTGTAACTTTTGAACCATGAAAGATAAAGACTTCATATTTGGTTTGCTTACTTCAATCATTAATCTCTTTCAAATGACACCAAAGTCATTGACCTTGTGACCTTGGCTGTGACCTATATGCTAAAAATACATTTTTTGAACCTTAACCATTACTTTTGGACCATGAGAGGTAGGGACTTCATATTAGGTATGCATACTCCACTACCGGTAATCAAGTTCTTTCAAGTGATACCAAGGTCAATGACCTTGTGACCTTGACACTGACTATATGCTAAAAATAGCTTTTTTGGAACTTTGTGCCGCCGGGCGCATAGCGTTTCACAAACACGTCTTGTTTTTTCTAATTTTTAGCATGTATTGTATATTTTCAATGTTTTAAATGAATAAACGCTTTATTCAAAGAAATTATGCGGTATTACAAAGAGGTTCTTATTACTTAAAGAATAGTTTCCTGAAATTACCGATATGTTTATTGTAATCAGTTTTATGGGCATAATTTAACTGTCGAATTTTTTTTCGCCTGGTTTTAATTATAAATTCAGACCTGTGTCTTTGTCTGGGTTTAATCATAAAGTCAGACCTGTGTCTTTGTCTGGGTTTAATCATTCAATCAGACCTGTTTCTTTGTCTGGGTACGTATGATCTGAGCTGGGTCCGGTCCCAGTAGAGTGTCTTATCTGAGCAGCTGTAGTTCGTGTCCAGTCAAAATATGGAGTGTCCGAATCATTCTGTTCCCAATCACACAAATCAGCCGTCTCAAAATCACAAGACTTCTTTGGTTCCACATCTACGAAGTCGATTGATTTGAAAAATATAATACATGTATTTACCAAGGACCAAGAGAAAGATCACGCATATCCCTTCCCTCCTCACCGCCCACGAAATAAGATTTTTAAGTTTTGACAGCTAGTCTACTCTTTCTGGCGGGTGGAGTACTTAAAATTTTTGGATGAGGTTCCCCAATTTTTTTTAATACAGTGGCCATGGGTCTGTTTGAATCAGAAATTAACACGCAAGAAGCGCGCACAATTAAATTTCTTAATAATATTAATTTTCCATTTCCTGAATGTAATATACTAGTAAGTATTGGTGACTTACATATGCATTGTGGTACTTCACTGCTCCACTTAGACCCGTCACAATACAAAGTACTGTTTCCAATTAATGTCAAGCCAGACTTGCAGGAATACTTCAAAAGTCCATTCCTTAGCTTTGATTCTATTATCATATCTTTAGTTTTCTTTAATTTTGGACATTTTCTACCATTTGCTAAAAATAAATCAAGATGAAATAATATTGTACAACAGAAAAATATAATAGAAGAGTTCAAAAACATTCAGCATTGAAAACAAACATACCAACGCAGACTGGCGTGGGGAAATTCCATTCTTCGTTTCTGCAGACTGCCACTTTCGCCCCAAAAAGTTTGTACCGTCTCTTACAGCGATATCTAACAAGGCGACCTTTACTTCGTATCCTAGCTGAACCATTTTCAAGTTTTGGCGTTTTGCAATTATACCGTCCTGCTGTGAAATAAAGAGTTGTACTATAAGATCCGGACATATTTTTTTTATTGTATGTATATGGTTTTGAAAGATAATTTCTATGTCTAAAAATTATTATCAATACTTTTTACTGAAAATTTTACTGAACTTAGTTTAAAAATCAAAATATTTTTATACAGATAAGTAAGTTTGTTGCCCTGGATTAAAAATATTGACATATTTTAAGAAAAGTAAGTTAAAGGTCTAGATTGAAATTCTCAACTGAATTTCAAATTTTTGAAAAAGTTAAAATTGCGTTGACAAAAATGATAAGACAACATTTTCCTATCTGTAACCACCAGGGATTCTTTAAAGAAAGTCAGTTGAGGACAAATTTATGTTAAAGCTATCAAATCAAGGAACATACTTCCATACAAAGAAGGGTAAATTATAAACTTACCTCCTTCCGAAATTTCGGTTACAAGGTAAAAAGTTAGAATAATTCCAATGTACGGGATTTTCATATTTATACCGCAGATTTCAACTTCAGTAAAAAAGACATCAAAGTACGGTCATACCTAAGTACACAACCGGAAGTAAGCAATTAGAGGACCATGGATTGAGATGGGGATTCAGCCTTTAAGTAGCAAGCATCTTGACATCGCTACGTTTTCTCGCTAATTAGGACCCAGTCTCGAATTGCAGCAGGAACGAGACCATCGAAAATATAAACAACGTTTATGGTTGTTTGATAGGAATAATCTGCTTTCAGCTTTACTTATTAACCCTAAGTCGAGAGATAAATATTAATGATGATTTATCTAAATCTTTAAAAAAAATCTTGTCCTCAAAGCCCATGGGGCTCATTGCTGTCCAGCGTTCGCCGTGGCTTATGGAACATGGAGGGAACAATGAATTTGCTTTCAAATTAACAGCTTACATTTTTAAAAAGGTTTTTTAGTTATCCTCGCGAAAGTTTCATTGATTAATCTTGTGATAATCCGACTTTAATAACTTCACAAATCTTGAATTTACACGATTTACGGATGCTGACGTATCATTGCAACAAATTGCAACGCTACATGTACATTTTTTTAAATCGGATTTTAAAGATTTTCTCCTATATTTTCCGATGTAAAACATTGTTCTTCTTTATAATATGATAACAAAATTTCTAGTTGAAAGCTATTTTGATGCTAATGTACATATACACGTTTCAAAAATTCTAAAATTTGTTTAGATTACATGCCTTCAAATATACAAAGGGTTGAAAAAAATTAAAACATGTAATTAAAAACATGTACTGAACAATTGTACAGACAAAACTTCTTATTTAGGTTACACAGAAAGTGGTTTAATTATAGAACTAATGCCTAGGTAGTATTAGTTAATGGAAAGAGAGTTCAATGTAAAATACTGCATTATTTAGAGGGTTGGGTTGTTGTGACCATTTTTAGACTATAGGACTATTGTTCTCCTCTGAAGAGCTCTATTTAAATATATACAAAAAAAAAAATCAAAAATGATCAAATTCTAAAACTAAAAGAATTTATGAAAGTTTTTTTTGTTTTTGTTTTTTTATTTCATTTTATTTATTTATTTATTTATTTATTTGCCAAATGATTGTTGACAGCTTAATAAGTTATCATATCTGAAAAAAATGTTATATTTTGTGGTTAATTTGATGACCCTCCAGCCTACTTAGTTAGCAGTGTATTAACAAGTGAAGCACAAAGAAAACATTGAGTTAATTGATTTATTTATATATATATATATATATATCTCTCTCTCTCTCTCTCTCTCTCTCTCTCTCTCTCTCTCTCTCTCTCTCTCTCTCTCTCTCTATATATATATATATATCCTTCGAATAAATTGGCTATGGTAGTTGTAAAACTATTGACAGATAGTAGAAGATTATACTAATTTCAAGTCACATTATAATTAAAAGCATCAAATAATGAAGTAAAGTGGTACAGCATTATGATGAAAATGAGCGAATGTTTATCTAACGATTGAACGTACTATTTTAAACTCAAGGAGCATTGGTTATTATTGCGAATATTTAAAGAATAAGTAAATGTCTTCAATAAACTATAATTGATACATATAAAAAATATTGGTAAATTGTTAATAAGCAAAATTCCATACATTTAAGGTTGCATCAACATTGCTGATAACTATAAATAAACATATTCGCTAGCCAATATAGTTTATAATCCGCATCACCCCTCTTTTTAGGATCAGAGTCCATTCGCTTACGAAGATGGTATATACTCAAACGTATGTCCTTTGACTTATTTTAAATAGTTTGAACCTAGTATGACCCTTGACTTATTTTAAATTGTCTGAACCTAACAGTATTCGTGAACTACAAAGCTTGAAATCATTCGGACTCGTCTTCATTAGATTCTGCGGAGGAGCCTTGAGCATCTTTGGATACCTCTGGGGGTAGGGGCAGATCGGGATCGGGCTGTTCCCCTGATAAATTCTCGGTCGTATCTTGTTCCGGTGGCGGTGGGAGGGGCGGGTCCGGCTTGTCAGCGGAGTCTTCAGCTTCTAATGGTTTTTGGTTTTTATCGCATACCGCTTGCTCTTCAATTTTCTTCTCCGAATTACAATCACCATTTTCAGATTGCAAGGAACCTTTCTGGTTTGTTTCTGTATCTTCTTTGCTTTCTGTCTTAGGACTGCTGTCAGACATTGTTTCGGATTTAACTTCCGATTTTTCAGTGGTTGGTTTTGATTGGTCATTTGTCAATTTGACGGAATCAGACCACTCACCCATGTTTTGATCTTTACTTCCTGTCAAGTTCTTAGTGTCACCAGGGGCTGATTCAGTGACTTCTTTCTTTTTATTTTCTTCATCTTTCTTCTCATTTTCATCTTTTTTATCTTCGCAGAGATTCTCAGTTTCTTTAATGAATGACGACAGGATATCAATAGACGTCTGAAATGCATCAGCCCCATCTTCAGTTTTCGTACTTCCGTCTGCTCCAGCCTCTTTCTCAGTCTTTTCAACATTCGTGTCTTTCTTTTCCGTCATTTCTTTGCTCTTGTCTTCCGTAGTATCCTTTTCGGTCTTCGCTTGTTCTGTTGCTTTTGAAGCTGCATTTTGTTCTGATGCAGTGCCAGATTCAACTGAGAGAGCTGCAGGTTTGTTTTCTTCTTGGGTTTGGGGAGTTTGTTCAATTTCTTTGTCTTTCTGCACTGTTGTTTCTATCTTTTGCTCTGATGTTTGATTTGGATTTTCTTCAGTCTTTTCTTGTTTCGTCTGATTAGCATCATTTTCCGTCTTCGACTCAGAATTTTCTCCCGTGTTTTCTTCAGCCTTTTGGTCAGAATCTTTCTCCTTCTTTTCTTTTTGATCTTCGTTTTCATCCTGGGATTCTTTTGTTTTAGATTCTTCGCCATCTTTAACCGGTTTGCCTTCCTTGTCCTCTATGGCAGCTCCAGTCTCTTCATCTAGAAAGTATGAATTTATTCCTACAAACAGGAATTATGAAATATATAACACATTGAAAATTTTCAAATTGATTGGGGACTGGTTTTCGACTAAATTACCGTATATTGAAAGGTCTATGTTCCCTCATCTTGTAGTCTGTTTAAAAAATGTTTTTCAAGAGAATTTTTAATGTACTCGCTTCTCATTATATCGCCGGTTCCATTGTATCGCGGAATATTCCAAAAATTCAGATACATAGCTCATATCCTGTCTGTTTAAATATATCTGCTTGTCGTCCGAATGTAAACTTTTGTGACGATTAAAAAGTATGGAACATGTGTCAGTAATTTTTTTATTCAAATAAAACGTAATTTTACAGATTTCCATTACCGTTTATAAAATATCATATTTAGATCATTGATTTTATAACCTAGTAAAAGCCAGAATAAAGTTCATGTTTCGAAAGTCTTTAGTTTGTATGAATGTTTATTTTTAATGTAGAATTATAAATATAAAAATAAAAATTGAAGTTGTGTAAATTTCATGTTTTCCTATAGCGCGATACTAGGTAACTCTACAATTTAGGAGGTAAATAAGACTTCCCGTTTTAAAAATAGACAACAAATTAAATAATGCAAACTTGAGAAATAATTTGACACTAAAATGTTAGGCCATAGATTGGTTTATGGATAGTATTTGATGAAAGTTAAAGTAAAAAATTGTTTTAATGCAAAGGATATATATCACTTTTTTAAAATAAAAAATATTAGTACATTGACCTTCATTAACATTATTTCCATGTTTTCAATGGAAAACATACACCTCCCCATACATGGACAGAAGGCGATAATTCAGGAAGGAATTACTTACATTGTATATTACATAACACACAAACGATGTTTACAAACGAGCAGAAACTTACACAGCCATTACGAAGGACTATTTTAGAAAAGTAGAACTCTTCATGAAAATGCACGATTTGATGCAATGAATTATGTTACTCGTATACTACAGTACGTATTTGTTTTCCTGCCTTCTAGTTCTCACAACAACTAATTTTACCACTGAATTTTTGAAGTTTTGGAGTAGCTATAGTAAAGAAGTTTCCATTGCATTAAACATGAAATAGTATAGGAACTAAAATGAAGTAGTTTACTTTATTTCGATAAGAAATACCTTTGTCTATTTAATAGTGTATTTGTATACGAGGGTTGTCAGGAAAAATCGTGGACAAAGCGTTTTTCTCGAAAAATAATGGGCGCACTAAGCTAATTTTTAGGCAAATGTTTATTTATCACACCGGTATTTAAGTGCATCTTTTTTTTCATATTTATAAAATACAGACAAAAATAAAGAATTTGTTATGCTTGAATGTGCACAGAGTAGGTCCTAAATATACTAAAGAGTAGTGAAAATTTTAGAACACATTGAAGATTATTTTTCAAACTAGGCAACTTGTCCCCGATTTAACCGGACAACCCTCGTTTAATGTACTATTTTCATACTGATTTTAAGTACATCGGTTAATATTGATTTTTTTTTAGCGATAACAAACCATATTCATCACCAAAAGAGTTCTTAATTAATTTAAAAATTTAAAAAAAAATTAACATTGTAAAAACTGTAAAATGCAGGATAAGACTGCCATTTCTATTTCTCTTTATAAGAAGGACATGCTGATTTTGTTTTAGTATTATGTACCTCGACATTTCTTCAGTTGTTTTCTTGTCACATAAAGAAGGACAGCGGCCAGTATACCAAGCAGAACAACAGCTAAACCAATCGGCAGTCCGAAGAAGACCATCCTTACTTTATGCATTTGTTCCGGCGACAGTAACGGGAGCGTGTTGGTACACGGTTTCTGCTCTTTTTCTCCTGGTTTGGAGATGTCAAGATTTGAGGTTGTTGATTTAGTTGCTGAAATTGGTATTGTTGAAGCAGGTCTCGATGTTACTGACTTTTTTGTTGTTGTAGGTGTTGTCGGTTTTATCGTTGTTGTTGTTGTTGTCGTCGTTGTGTTAGGTGCTATCGTTGTTGTTGTCGTCGTTGTGTTAGGTGCTATCGTTGTTGTTGTCGTCGTTGTGTTAGGTGCTATCGTTGTTGTTGTCGTCGTTGTGTTAGTTGCTATCGTTGTTGTTGTTGTTTTCGATGCATCTGTTGAATTAGTCTTTGGTAATTGGTCATCTGTCTTTAATTCCTCTTCAGTTTCATCTTCCGTGTTTGAATTCGTTATGTTTGCTGTTCTGTTTTCAATTTCCATTGAGATTTCCGTGGATATCGCGAGTTCCATCCGGACAACAGAAGAAATCAATCCCAGTCCAAACCCAGCCGTCAGCAATGCTGTAACAATTATAGTTAGTGCACATTGTATTTTGAAAATCTTATTTTTATTTCAAAAGTCATGTTCAATTTTATATGAAAATAACAGTTGTACTTTTTAAAAGTAATTTTTTTTTAATATCTTTAAAGTGTTTGACACTATCGTTAATGTTTTAAACATTATCTTTAATATTGTAGTGTTTTAACAAATCATGTCTATTTTTAATATATTCGATCGGTGCACACTATTAGTTCAAGATATATTAACTGTAGTCAACGACGACTCACACAAGTTGTTCCGACAAAAATAGTTCCATCATTAATAAGTAGATACAACATGATTGTTCATGATAAGAATAATGTTGTGTATGTCATACGTAAAAAAACCAAAATTAATGTTAATTTTTCCTCCAAAGATCACCCCCCCCCCCCCTAAATGCAAATAAAAAATGTTAATATTCCTACGCTCGCTCCCTCCTCAGCTTTTTTTTAAACATGTTTGATAAGGTCACCCAGTCTCCTGACCATGCTAACAAACGGTACACATACCTATGTCCGCAAAACCAGTTAGCCTTGGTCTATACACACGTGCGATGGAGTTCCGCGAACAGAGAAGTTACGATGGCAGACAGAACTTTTTTTCATAATTAGATCACATGAATACAAATTCTGATTAATAAAAATTAAACGATTGTCAGTTTAGAAATCCCCGGCCAGTTCGGGTTTTGTTACACATTTTATAAGTACTCTCCCTATGTATAGTTTGTCTATACACGTGTAGGAATCTTCTCAGGGATTGAAAATTCCGTCATTTAATATACTACACACACAGAATGATATTTTTTCTTCTTCCCTAAGAGGAAACTATATGATTATTAACGAACAATCAACATGATTTTACTACAGTTGTTGATATAGTATAATCAATTCATCAGTGAAAAAATATCAACCGAAGAATGACCTAGATATTCTCTCGTAATGCTACGGACTCCTTAATGACGTTTATAAAAATACAACTGCACTGTCTAGTTATAGAACTTGTGTAAATTTCGCTAACACTGTTAAACATATTAAATCTTAAAGTCGATTATCTTTGGATACGGGGTAACCCGGCCATATCTATTCTTGTCTACAAAGAAAAAACAAAAATATTGGATTCCTACCTAAATGGGTCTTCATAATCACTAAAAGGACGTACTGGTAGCTTTACTTCTAATGGACACGAAAGACTCCCGATTTCCTCCACAGTACAGGAAGATTTAAGACTTTGGTGAATCCTGTCTACTTCCTTGTATTTTGTGGAGAATTTTATCCTTTAGAGGAACATTTAATGGCATCAGACAACATAAGTACCCGCCAAAGTGGGTTTTCTGAGTACTTTTATTTATCTAGTTGGTTGCAATACATGTATATTGTAAAATGCCAAAACAATCCTCGACATTTTTTTATGCAAATTAGAGAGTTTCCAATTTTTTTTTCTCTATTTAAAATTGCTAGTCGTGTGTAGAATGATAAATTTTTTTTCACAGTGTTGTTTAATTGAACTCTTGGATGAACCCAAATATGCTAACTAAAGGTTATTTTAGATTAAAGTCTACTTGTTTTCGCCTCTCCGTAAACCATGGATCACTCACTGAAATGTTAAGACAAGTCCCTGGTTTATAAGGTTAACACAGATTACAATATATCATTAAGACTTTTATTGAATTTTTAAATAAATATCACACAATGTGTTTTACAATGTGCTTTGTAACACATGGCAGATTTCTCCAATACCATCTATAACACTCGCAATGATACAAGTATGCTCCAAATCAAATTACATGTGTATTTTGCTTCTCTAAATAAATGAACAGTATTGTTTTATAATGAAACTGTTTTATTTTGTTAAATTTAAATCAAAAATATCTAATATTTTAAAAAAATTATCATAGGTGTTTTATATATATAAATATTATTCTCCATTTGGTTAACAATAAAAATTTTTTTAATGTAAAACAAATATTAAAAAACTTAATCAGGTGCTCTGCATTTTCTCCTCTCCCGTTATATTTGGTGCCGTGCCATGCCCTGGAATTGACAGGTGGAAGGCCTGCCAGGGATGAGCCTGGGTTGGGGTCTTTGGAGGGCCAAAGACCTTTAAGGAGGGAGGGATGTGGCGGTAACAATAGATAGCTCAGTTGGTAGAGCAAATTTTCAATTTTGCGTTTTCTCCTCTCCCGTTATATATATAAATGCAGACTTACACTGTAATATATTTAGTTCTATAATGTGTTTCTACAAACAGCTTGAGTTCTTGGTATTTGTCATTGTAGATTTTTTGCTGCCTCCTGCAGATACACTCCATTATAACAAGTATCACTGTAAACAGGCAAAGAACAACCAGTCCTATACACATATTCACAATGGCTTCGGCTGTAAACACAATGAGATGGTGATTTTTATGAGTTGAATTATGTAGCAATGATCTCCGAGTTGTAGAAGATGGTTCCTTTGAGAAAGTGTTGGTATTTGATTCGTTATTTGTAAAATTTGAGTATCTGTCTGTCTGTGATATTTCTGGGGGTTTTGTTAACTTGTTCGTGGAACTGGACGAAGGGGCTTCCGGTGCTGTGGTGGCGATGCTCCTGCTGGCAAATGATGACTTCCTACTGAGAATTTCTGTACTGGAATGATCACTAAGTGCGCTCAAACTTGTTGACGATGTATAATTGTCTTCTGGAGTTTTATATAACTCTGTGTGGTAAGATTGCTCTGAAGTGGTTGATGAATCATAAGTAATCGTGATATTAACGCTGTTTTCTGCAGTAGTCATAATAGTGGGTGTGTCATCTTTAGTGAACGTTTCTGTCGTATTCTTGACGGTAGATGGCGTTGTAAACATCCCTGTTGAGATGTCTACGCCTTCTGTGGTATCACGTGATGAAACCGATGATATTCCTTCACTGATTGTTGATTGTCTTGCTGACTGTGCAGCTGGATCAGGAAGAGCTGAAAGAACGATGCAAAAAAATATTTTTGAACCACGGAAAGAAATCAGAAATAACAAAATTGATTGATCATGGTGGAATTTAAGAAAAGAAATACAGTCTTAAATATGCCATATTTTTTTTACTTATGATACAAGGAAATCAAATTTCAACAACTTTTTTTAAAAAAAAGCTATCCATGAGTCGTATTCAACGGACATGTTTCATACCAAAACTAAGTTAGACCTTTGATTCAATGATAAGATTGACAACGAATGACTCTATCAACTTGATCAATACACAAGACTCACTACATTGATCAGCCAACAGGGGATGCTCACTCCTCCAAGGCACCTGATCCCACCTCTGGTTGTCCAGGAGTTCATGTTTAATGCCATATTCACACGTTTGTGTTGTTTTTGTTGTTTGTTTTTTTTTACAGATTTGCACTGTTTAAAACAAATTTAAGACCGATTTTTGCTTGTTATCTTCTCTATGTCATTAAACCTATTACTTTTCTTGTTCCAGAATACTGTTCAAAGAAGGATAATTCTATTACGGATTTCGGCGATCTATATATGTATTGCTTTTAATACTAGTTTTTATGTACCATCTTCTTTCAGTATGAAATACGATATATAAAAATTAGTTATATAAAAATGTAGCAACAGATTAGTGATACATACACAGATCCGGCGGTTTGCAAGGAAGCATGAGCCAGTCATCTACTGCAATATCACTGGCATAACTGTCCTGTCGTATTGCTTCCAACACAATCTAACAAGATATGAATTCATCTTTTAATTTCATTTAGAAAAACCTCTTCAGCACTCATTTAACAAATACAATGATGTTTCCACATATCATTGTGTGTACAAAAACTAGTTAAAAGAATTTAAATGTCTTAAGTACCTGAAACCTTTCTGAACAAATCGGAATTTTGAAATGTCCACATTTCCAGTCCTCTCCTTGATTTCCGGACATTGTAAATAAAATCTTTTCGCTAAATTTTTTTCCGCTTCCAGTCCGAAGCAAAACCTTTAATGTTCCCACAGCTAAAATATATTTTGGTAATATTTTAATCTTTAATGTTAAGTGAAAACATTTTTATAAGATAATATTGCTTGTTACAAATTAATATAATTACCATTTAGTTGATTAGGACCGTTCATATGGTACCAAAATCTAAAGCATCGGTTGCTACGGTCACTGGGATACCATGGAGATAATAAACGGGCCACGTCACCTGGATGTCTAGGGGTGGAAGCCTCCATATAAATATAATGACCTAGGAAGTGAAAGAATAAAAATATTATGTAATTAGGGAACATCTATTTTTCTATTAGTGATACAGTAAACTGAATGGAAGTATCAATTGAATTTCACTGATGAACATTCCATTTATGAGCAAGTAAAGGAAAAATTCTAAATTATTTTTCTTTTTCCAAATCTATTAAAGTTGACATAATAAATTCTCCATTTGCATTTGGATTTTTTGCATTTTTTATTTTTTAAAGATTTTTTCAGCGATGATAAATACCAGTCGTATAATTGGGTCCTAGGGTGTGATCAGTGTTTGGACCGGTTCTTCCTGTTGATGTCTGCCCGCTGTGATGTGTCCAATCAAAATCATCCGTTTGGTCCTGACTCCACCCACAAAATTGACTAGATTCAAAGTCACAACTATCAACTTCAGAAGGTTCTACATGAAATTTAAGAGCTTCCTGATTATAGGTCTGATATGGAAAATGGTATTACTTTGAATTTACGTTACATGGCATCTAAACTGCCAGAAATATTTACCTAGACATTTTGGAATGGATGAGCTCCAGTTTCGTCCATCACAAGTTAGAAGAGCCTCTCCTTGTATGGTCATCCCATTGTGACACGTGACCTCAATCACAGACCCAGTGTGGGATCTGATGACGTCACCATTTGTTATATTCTGTATCAATGGACATCCAGGAGCTATGAAAATATTTTTTTCGAAAATATTAAATGGCTTCTGTTGATGATTTTTTTCTTTAAAAACATTTGGAAGAATGACTCGTGCTCACTAAAACAAGAGGCCCATGGGCCACATCGCTCACCTGAGTAACTTGGGTGATGCAGATCTTTACCAGATTCCCCCTCTTGCTATACCTATCATGTCCAACAACCCCTTCCCTTTTTTATTTTAAAACTTTAGAATCTACACTACCCAAGGATGCTTCCACATAAGTTTCAGCTTTCCTGGCCCAGTGGTTCTTGAGAAGAAGGTTTTTAGAGATTTGTTCTATATTTTTCTATGTAAAACTTGGAATTCCCTTTTGTGGCCCCGCCCTACCCCCAGGGGTCATGATTTTAACAATTTAATATCTACACTACCAAAGGATGCTTCCATATAAGTTTCAGCTTTCCTGGCCCAGTGGTTCTTGAGAAGAAGATTTTTAAAGATTTGTTCTATATATATTTCTATGTAAAACTTGGATTCCCTATTGTGGCCCGCCCTACCCCCAGGGGTCATGATTTTAACAATTTAATATTTGCACTACCCAAGGATGCTTCCATATAAGTTTCAGCTTTCCTGGCTCAGTGGTTCTTGAGAAGAAGATTTTTAAAGATTTGTTCTATATATTTCTATGTAAAATTTGGATTCCCTATTGTGGCCCCGCCCTACCCCCGGGGGTCATGATTTTAACAATATAATATCTACACTACCCAAGGATGCACCCACATAAGTTTCAGCTTTCCTGGCCTAGTGGTTCTTGAGAAGAAGATTTTTAAAGATTTGTTTATATATTTCTATTTAAAACTTGGATTCCCTATTGTGGCCCCGCCCTACCCCCGGGGGTCATGATTTTGACAATTTAATATTTACACTACCCAAGGATGCTTCCACATAAGTTTCAACTTCCCTGGCCCAGTGGTTTCTAAGAAGAAGATTTTTAAAGATTTGTCTATATATTTCTATATAAAACTTGAATTCCCTATTGTGGCCCCGCCCTACCCCCGGGGGTCATGATTTTAACAATCATATATCTACACTACCCAAGGATGCTTCCACATAAGTTTCAACTTCCCTGGCCCAGTGGTTTCTTGAGAAGAAGATTTTTAAAGATTTGTTCTATATATTTCTATGTAAAAATTGAATTCCCTATTGTGGCCCCGCCCTACCCCGGGGGGTCATGATTTCAACAATTATATATCTACACTACCCAAGGATGCTTCCACATAAGTTTCAGCTTTCCTGGCCCAGTGGTTCTTGAGAAGAAGATTTTTAAAGATTTGTTCTATATATTTCTATTTAGAACTTGGATTCCCTATTGTGGCCCCGCCCTATCCCCGGGGGTCATGATTTTGACAATTAAATATTTACACTACCCAAGGATGCTTCCACATAAGTTTCAGCTTTCCTGGCCCAGTAGTTCTTGAGAAGAAGATTTTTAAAGATTTGTTCTATATATTTCTATTTAGAACTTGGATTCCCTATTGTGGCCCCGCCCTACCCCCAGGGGTCATGATTTTAAGAATTTAATATTTACACTACTTCCACATAACCCAGTGGTTCTTGAGAAGAACTTTTTAAAGATTTGCTATATATTTCTATGTAAAACACATTGTGGCCCCGCCCTAGGGGTCATGATTTTAACAATTATATATTACACTACCCAAGGATGCTTCCACATAAGTTTTTCCTGGCCCAGTGGTTCTTGAGAAGAAGATTTTTAAAGATTTGTTCTATATATTTCTATTAAAGATTGTGCCCTACCCCGGGGGGTCATGATTTCAACAATATATATTCTATGTAAAACTTTCCTGGCCCAGTGGTTCTTGAGAAGAAGATTTTTAAAGATTTGTTCTATATATTTCTATTTAGAACTTGGATTCCCTATTGTGGCCCCGCCCTACCCCCGGGGGTCATGATTTTAACAATTTAATATTTACACTACCCAAGGATGCTTCCACATAAGTTTGAGCTTTCCTGGACCAGTGGTTCTTGAGAAGAACTTTTTAAAGATTTGTTCTATATATTTCTATGTAAAACTTGGATTCCCTATTGTGGCCCCGCCCTACCCCCAGGGGTCATGATTTTAACAATTATATATCTACACTACCCAAGGATGCTTCCACATAAGTTTCAGCTTTCCTGGCCCAGTGGTTCTTGAGAAGAAGTTTTTTAAAGATTTGTTCTATATATTTCTATGTAAAACTTGGATTCTCTATTGTGGCCCCGCCCTACCCCCGGGGGTCATGATTTTAACAATTTAATATCTACACTACCCAAGGATGTTTCCACATAAGTTTCAGCTTTCCTGGCCCAGTGGTTCTTGAAGAAGAAGTTCTATATATTTTATTTAGAACTTGACCACACCCTATTTTTAAGAATTTAATCTTGATTATTTCCCTTTGTAAGGGGACAGTGGCCCTTGAGAAGAAGATTTTTAAAGACTATATATTTTAACTCCCCTTTACCCAAGAATGCTTTGTACCAAGTTTTTAAAATTGAGCCCAGTGGTTCTTGAGAAGAACTTTTTAAAGATTTGTTCTATATATGTGAAAAGTTTACAGATGGGACGGTCATGACGGACAAAATGTGATCAGAAAAGCTCACTTGAGCCTTCGGCTCAGGTGAGCTAAAAATGATCTTCGAAAAGAAGATAGAGATAAAATAAATTTGGAACATTGTCGTTATACCATATGGTACAAAGCTTGAGAAAATATCAGCATTTTACAAAAGATTAACATTTTTAGTAATCTGTTATATATATAAATATATATATATATATATATATATATATATATATATATATATATATATATATATATATATATATATATAAATATATAAATACGAGTAAAATAAAATCGTAGTTTTATAAAATATATAAATATTTATATTTATATATAACTTCCCCTTGAACATGTTGAAGTTTGCTAAAAATATTATCAATTTCCATTAACAAAATTTTGTGAACAACTGATGCCCTGTTGCTATTTTATTGCCAAGATGTGTCCCTCAAGTGCAAGTAAAACTACAAGATCAAGAGGTCAAATGCCTTAGTAACCATAAAAGATTTGTCACAAGGAATAAAAATGTGAAATGTAAAAAGTTCTTGCTCCAGACTTCCAAAAAATATGATATGGCCAAGTTTATCGTTTTCAAAAGATGAACTCCAAGGTCAAGACCATGTGATAAAAATATTGGTTTAGCAAATAAAGGTTTCGTCATAATGAATACACGATAGCCTTAGCACCAACAGTTTATTGGTTATAGTTCAATCTCACATGAAAGCACTAACTCTAACCAATCAAAGTTAAGGTTAATGGTTTTGCAGACAACATATACAACAGGCAGACGGACAGACCAAAAAATTGACTAAATGCCTTCGAATCTTTGATTAAAAGGGCAAAAAACTGCATGGGAAGATAGTTATGAGAATATGACTTAAAATGGTTTCGTGGTGAGTCATCCAGTACCAATTATGATTCGGTGTTATAAATGTATTTTTAGCAAATACTACCGCTGTAGTACTAGTATAGAGAACATGCAGTGACGCAAACAACACTGACCTTTACTATACTCTATAAAGCACAGATTTTTTTGTTTTCCAAAAAGGATACCACATGTATTATTTTGATATAGTTAAAGAAGAAATTCTGATATTTTCCTTTTTTACAGGGTGTGTCAATGCGAATTATGAAAAAAAAAAACGAATGTTGCAGACATTTAACACAAAAAATAAAATACCAGAAAAAATCTGTTTCGGTTACTAGATAAGTTATACTCCCCAAGTAATCAAGTTGCAGTCAAGTGCAGTACTAGTATAAACTATCGTCATAAGATGACGATAATGTAAGTACTGCATGTACTCTTAAATTGATAATTTCTGATCATCAGTTCTCCGACTTGTCTGTGTATGTATTAAATGCTTTTTATCTGAAGAAGTTGAATTATATGACGACTCCTTGGCCTGTTCGTGGTATCGATGTTAATTCTAATGATTTGTCATCCAAAACAATAACATTTACATTAATGTTTATTTCATTTTCTGAACATTAAACTTCAAATTTAGTGATATGCATTTAAAAACATTAATAAACCATGACTTCAATTAGCCACTTTAAATTATTAACACCGTATATCTTTATTAGAATGACCGTTAAGCTGTTGAATTTTGTGCTTGTTTAGAAGTGGAATCAAATTATATTTTACAACATCCTTCAATAAAAAAAGTCATCATTACTGACCGCCTGGAGGCAATTCTCTGTGAAAATTAAGTAGGGGTATAATGCAGTTCGATGGATCAGTATTTTTGCAAATAGCTCCAAGGCCATCTTCGCATGCCAAGGGTTTTCGATCACTGTGCTTTATTTTAGCAAAAATTTGGGAAAAAGATGAAAGTTGTGTTTGTTTTTTTAAAAAATGACTTCACTATATTTTTACAACCGTCTAAAAATTCTTTCAAAGGAATCAATGTTATTTTGTAATATGGTTACTTTCCGTCATGTTCCTTGTGCGTTTTTTTTTTTTCCAAAAACAATTCATACATTGTACTTTACTGTCAGTTTTCAAACATTTCAAAATTATGTATGAAACCAGCCTTAACTAACTTAACATGGTTTCTGAATGTATCTAAAGTATATTTCATAGTATATTATACTTCATCAAGGTCATAGTACACTTACCCACACACCTTGGTGGGGGTCTGCTCCAGAAACCGTTCCTACAGGTGTCGTAAGATTCCCCGTACAGAACAAATCCATCATTACAAGTAAACGATATTGCTCGCCCTTTCATTCGGAAACTGGATCTTCCATTCGGAATTTCAATCAAATTACAATCTCCTGGATAGAAATTTACATACACATTTATATGCAAATTGGGTTAAACAGTTCCATGTATTGGACCGATTAAAGAAAGAAATGAAAGCGAAATAAAGTTTTGGAGAGTGTTTGTATTTTACAAGTCTCTATACTCACCAAGCACTAATAATGGACTAATTCCTGTAAAAATAATAATTGTAACAATAAATCGCATGTACATTTCTTGTTTCTGAAACGTATTAAAATGACATTTGGATCAGTCAGGCGCTAAACTCCAATTAGGGGTGATTAGGAGATAGACGGGCGACATAAATCGTGGACATAAACTGTTACAATGGAATTCAACAAACTAAGTGGCCTGGATTAGTACAAAACACTCGGAAAGATTTCTAAAGCGATGATGCTGTTCCCAGGACTAAGTTGAGCTTCCGGTTTCCCATGATGACTCCATCTCTTGGAATGTCCGTTTAACATATACATTGTGTAACATTATATTTATAAGAAGTGTGGATTAGAGAATTATGAACTATATTAAAGGATGGACGCTTCAACAATGGTTTGCTCTTAAAATTAGGACTTTATGACATAAATTAATATCTTGATTCTTTAAGTTGCTTTGAAATTTTTTGGTTGGACCAAACCAATTTTATGATATTCTGATAGCGGACTTGAAGACACACTGATGCTACGATTGTTGCTTCTTTTGTAGGGTCTGGGTCTTTTTGCTGTGCTTTGCAACATTAATCCAAAACTCTGGTGACTTTATGAAGATCTTCATTAAACATTGCTCTCCAATGTCCATAAGCAGTATAAATTACTGGTAGAACTAATTCTGTTTAATATGTTTTAGACTGTAGGTCAAACTGCAGCACTCCTTTAAACATCCGGGACAAGTGGTACTTCCGGGATGAACCTGGCTCTGTGTTGAGGGTCCGGAAGAAAAGTCTGGTTTTCAAACAAGCCGGAAAGAAGACGATACGCTATAAATGTCTAGAGGCTAAAGGCCAAACCTTCATGCTTAGGTATCGTTTGACTTTTTAAAAAAACAACATTTATTTAGTTTTGTCAATTTAAGTGACTGATTTGTCCTTCAAAATACATAAATATCACTTTTCCAGAACTCGAGTTAATGAAGAAAACGCCCAGGGAATATTGTGTATAGGATTTGTTTCGGTTGATGTACCCAAAGCTGATTTTAGTGTATGGAGACTGTCACGTAAGATCTGCTTGCCTCTTCACTAAATATTTCCAGCTGCTATTTGAAACCATTCCTTTGATAAAAATTAATGATATTCCACTAATTTGATTTTATCACTCACTTTGTTGTAGAGGAAGCCGCAGGTCACCCTTTGATGGCCCCTGTTTCGGTACCAGCTATGGTGACTCCAAGTATCAACAGTATGTGCAATGGGGTCCAGTCACAAATACAGTACTATGTACATAGGGCAAGTACGCATCACTTATTGCAGTCTTCACAATATATCTAAAATGTGTAACTTTGTCACAATTCCCAAGATAAAATAGCTGCAGATCTGTAGTTCACTGGTCTGAAAAAATTGGATGGACGGTGCTGTCCATATATTTTTTTAGAGCTATAGTTCTGCAGCTAAGGATAAAAACTGTATCTTTTAGTCAACTAAATACATTGTGCATATAATCATAGATGCACAATTTATCGAAGACACTAGTTTTATTGTGCTTTATATGTATGAATTTAACACCAGTATCTACTGTATTCATAAACGTAATACTAAGTATACTATGCTCAGAAAAGACGTGTCGGTTCCCGCCAACTCTCCGACTCATGTGGCAGACGACAATACAGGGAGCATGGCGGCTATCATTTACAAAATACGACATGTACTTCATCACAATGAATAGAACCACACTCCACTTCAGCTGCGACACAAGAGACAAAGACAACTTTATTTTAAGGTTAGAACTGCATCATTATATGTTGCTTGAAAATTTATATTGTCGCTGCTTATTTTTTCACTACATGTATATATTATTAATAAATTAGGTAAAAATAATATTCTGGTTCTTTTTACAAAAGAAAAAAAAAGTAGAAAATCTATGCTCTATCTAAGTTTCTCGCTTTGACTCACCAGGGCCACTAATATACAGAAAGGAATAGACGGGGTTCTCTGTCTTCGTATTCTTCCGCTGTCCGGGGATCCTTACTACAGATTCAAAATTTCCAGAACGAATTGTAGGTACCTTTTAATAAAACAAGTTTTAATTTGATGCGTATAAGTGTATTCATTCAAAATCGAAAATTTTAAATAATTTACATTCAAATAAATCGGGACTGCATGTCAATCTTACTCGAGGGGATTATTTTTTACTCCAGACAACTTTTCCATGATTTTACCGGACAATCCTCGTAGAAGTTTTTGAATAAATTCTCTTTCAAAATAATATAACAACAGTTCGCAAATAAAGGAGCGCAATTAGTGCCCACGGGAAATCCTACAGTTTAATTGTTGGAAAGCTTGATCTCTGAGGACACCCGGGAGTATATAAATGTTGTCAATCAGGAACTCCAGAATCCTTATTATATCAAATTCAAACTGCTTGTGTGTACAATCAGAGTGGTTTTTATCAAAGGAATTTTGCTGATGACATCGCCGGATTAGAAAATTTCCGAGTTCATTTTTATTAAGAGAAGCAGTTGTCTATTATATGAGTCTAGATTTTAACTTATCGTGAGGAATAACGAAAGTGAATCAATATAAAAAGTTCTTGATCTATCTTTGGTTGATTGTAGAAAAAAAAATTTAATGTTCACCTGTAAAGTGTGTACGGTCTTGTGCAGGCGAACGTACATTTTCATATTATCGGTATGGTTGAATGGAGTAAGCCAATTGTCTAGTAAAGCCTAAAGTTACACTACATCGATGGCAATCTTACATATGTTATTTTTAGAAGTACGAATTATTTCTAGGGTAGGCAGTGTCATATCGTATAACGTAGATGAAGCTTAATATTTTTCTTTTTTTTCTTTTTCTTTTTTAGCTGGAAGGGATGACTCAGTTTTTGACATGATTAAAAGGGTTCCGCATGGTCAACGATTTCGTCTGTACAAAGATTGTAACTTGATCGAGAGCCCTGCACGACCACAATTCCTATATCCATAAATTGTTCAGAAGGACAAGAGCAAAAACGTTGACACAACTGGGTTTTTTTAGCCAACAAAAATCTTATGATAGAAACTCGAAGAACTCAAGAAGGCAGAAATGGTCCTTTTTATTTCAGGGTAAATTGTCGGACAATGGATATTAAATTAATATTGTAATGCTACTAATACAAGTATACTTTGTAGGTAGAGGAAGAAACGGGAATATATATTTTTAGAATAAAGACTTTCTCACAGTTCAAAATGTTTTTATGATTTTCTATACATTAAGAATACTACGGGGAAACCAGGGAGTTTCACTAGATATTTCTATACTTCAAGTGATCCTCGCAAAACATATTTTAGCAGGCGTGTAGAAAGCAATTTATACCGGGGATAAATTGTATAGTCTGTAAATCACTTTTTATTCGCGAGAACTTTATTTTCGCGTAATTACGCGAGACAGTGTGCTCGCGAAAATTTAATTCTCGCATTTAATAGTATTCCTTAGGATAATACAGAGCAAGAACCACAATTCGTGAAAATTTTGTCTCTCTTATCAAGAGTCAATGACTACTGGGAGTATTTCGCAAAAAAAGGTGTCGCGAAAATTTCGTGACTTACAGTATCTCTTCTGTTTGTTCAGTCATTTACTATCCTACGTATTAAGATAAAGCCTTGAAATTCCAAAAAGTACCTGTAAGTCAGAAAGCCCTGCAGTTTGGCTAACACTCTCTGAAAACCCTAGATGCATCAACTGACAAAGTGTGATGTTTCTAAGCCCCTTATCATCTCAAATATTTATTCAGATGTAGCCATGAAATGCCAAAAGTCGGTCATGGTGACGAACATTTTTGTTAACCGAGCTGTATCAACTGACAAAATCTTATGATTTTAAGCCTCTTAGGTCACTGTGCCTTTTTATTGACATATTCTGAGGACCCAGGATGTACCGACAACATTTGATGATTCCAAGCCAATGAGTATTTGAAAAATAGCCATAAATCCAAAAGTAGGTCATGATGACTTCTTGATAGAAATACTCCAATGACCAGAGATGTATAAACTGGCATAGATGATTCTTAACCTATTATTAACTGAAATTAAGGTACATGTATTACCTTATCACATTTATTAAAATGTAGGCCACAATGACCTACTTTTTAGGTGACATACTCTGTGGATCTAAATACAAGTTTGATGATTCTAAGCCAGTCAGTACCTGTTAATAATGTAATAAAGCTATTAAATGCAAAAAGTAGCTCAAGAAGACCTACTTTTTGGCTGACACACCCTGAATACCTAAACAATTCAAAAAGTAGGTAACTGTGACCTGCTTTTTAATAATAAATTTTAAGGTCCCATGGTGTAACTACTTATTCCGTTTGACGAATCTTAACTTCTGAGTAACTGAAATAATGACATATGTTTTGAAAACAATTAGCCCTCAAATAAAGTTGATCAACATGACCTATTTTTTTGCAAAGAAAAAAAGTGTACCTACACACTCCAAAGCCACGTGGTGTAAAAACCGACAAGCATAGGTGACCATAAGATTAAAAGTATTCATGTTATGTATAAAATTTTAACTTAAAATTGATACCCACAAGACAATATTCAAAATGTAGGTCACTGTGACCTACTTTTAAAACATAATCAAGTCCTAAGATCCACTTACTGACAAAATTTGCTGACAAGGATTTAGTAGGTCTATAGTAAGCAAAATATCAAAGTTCAAATAAAAATAAATTTTGGTCAACTTTTTAGTAAGCTTGTGTGCAAGTTAAGTGATAATCTGCCTAGTGGTTTTTGAGAATTTTTAGCAACCATTTCTTTTAATTTCACTAATTATCTCCCAATGTTAACAGGTCATATCCCTATTTTTATCAAGTATTTTTAGTAGAGGTCAAAAATGTGAAATATTTTTATATGGGCAGAGAAAACATATGGACAATGGCTATTCTTATGTAAACCTTTGATCCCCTTTTGTGGTCCCACCATGATCTTAAGGTGTTGTCATCCACATGCTATGTTTTTGGCTCATTGGTTTGTTAAGATTTTAAAATCATTAAATTTTCACCGATATTTTTTCTTCCCAGAGCACAGCTCTTCATTCAAACAATATTGATTTCTTTCCACTCAAGAATACTCTGTGCCAAGTTTGGATGAAATTGGTCCTCTGTTTCTTGATGACATTTTGAAAAGTTTACAACTACACCATAAACAACAAACAGAATTTTGCTCAGAAAAACTAGTACAAACATTTTCAGCTCAAAATGAAATGAAATAAAAAAGGACACAAGATCTAGTTGTTTAAAACATTTAATGTTATACTGTCTGATGTTAAAATCCTGGCTGAGTTGTGTTGCCCCTCCAGCACACTCCCTCAGCATTTGCCTGTGTTTTACAATGGCAGTCAATGCCCAATACATAGTAATATGTCAACTAAAACAAGGGAGCACTTATAAAATGCTGTTTTGGAGAAGAAACCTTGCGACATTTACCTCTGGTCAAGTCAAGTACATAAATCTATCATGAACTAGTGAAAATAGAAAATAAATTAAACACACATAGATGATTACCATACAATTATCACAAAATATCAGATTTTTTTTTCTCTCTCATCTCTTAAAGTGATCTTCATTGTTCAAAACCTGTAAGTTCACATACAACAGCATTGTAAGGCGTAAAACTGTACTTTCTTTTTTTATATATATATATATATGACATCAAATGATTGTACCAGTAGGTTGAAATTCACCAAGATGACCAGAGGCAAAAGTAAAATTGAATGCTTGTTACACTACCCTGACTAAATCTGAGGGGGGTTTACAGTATTAAGTTAAAAGCACTTCTACTGCTGATCACTGTCCTATTTTATATAATCTGTGTCTTTTTTGTTTTTCTCCAATGAATGGCTCGAACAGGTGTACAGGTTAAAGATGAGTCACAGGAGGGGGGAGAGAATTCTGTCAGCTTCCAGTTTCTTTTTCTGGCTTATTGAAGACCTGTAAAAATAAAAGTGTATTTCTGAAAATTTTGAACCAAAAATAGTTAAATCAGTATTATATTAGTTTGATAGCAACTCGGAATGAATTAAATCTGCAGAAATTTGCCGCAACAATGGATGATCACAATCTATAGACTCTTGCTGAAACAATTTTCTCAATTCTTTATAAATATAACACAACACTGACTTTCAATTTACATCAATTATTACGAAGATATAATTCCCATCAGTGATATAGAAAATCAACAACCTTAGGTTTCAGTGTCACTGTATATTTACAGAATTAAATAAAATTGTTCAATTAATCTAGCTTTTTTGTTTGAGTGGCTGCATGTATCAATTTTTTTTTTACATGGGGGTTTTCTTTAATGAAAGAACTCCTGATATTTTCTGCATGTGATATATACATGTAATTCCAATGCATTAATTTTCATGAAGATATGACCCAGGTAGTTAAATACAATCCAAAACTTTAAATGCATGTGTACATAATTTTTAAAGTAGAAATGCACATAAAATATTTTAAAAAATTGTTTCCCTTTCATGCAAAATTATTATTAATATTATTTTTTTTTTGGGGGGGGGGGGGGGGGGGGGGTTACCCATGCTAGTAGCCTACCTTCTGAGATTTTGTGTGGCTCTGGGTGCTGTGTTGTGGGATGAACTGTAGACTGGAACCCTGGAGGTGGATTCTGTGTAGTAGGCCAGCCAGCAGAGTCTGAAATCCAGAGGACAAGCTGTTAATGTGAAGCCCGCATAATATGCAGTCTTAACATTTTATACCAGTACACATGTAATTCCTTACATCTGCCAAATTCTAAAATGTTAGCTATCAAAATTTCAGTTCTCTTTCACAGGAAATTAAATTCTTCTACTTTGAAATTAGTGAATTTAAAATCTGATTGTTCTTCAGATGAAAAAAAAATTAATTTTAATGATGTAACAGCATTCAACCCAAACAAAAAACAACTTTAGACACGGCCCTTCATGGTTTCTACCTTAAAAGACAGATTTTTTGTACGATTTTGACTTACATGAATGTCTGGGAGGAAAATGTTGCATGAAAGGTGAGCTTTCCACTTCTGTCAGTTGATGAATTGATTTTAACCAGTGTGGGGCACCCTCTGAAAGTCCATTGTTTGCTGTAAAAGAAAAAAATAAATAAAATTGCAGCTTTTCATGCAACTAAATATAAGCAGGAACTTTTATCATTTCTTTTTAAGTTATCTGTAATGTAAAAACAAAGGATCAAATTAATGAGTGCATTTACAATATTCAAACTACAATACACAATGCATTCCACATAAATGAAAATCATGCAAGTTTTTCCATCTCTAACCCACAACCACTTCTTCAACCAAATATCAGAATACACCTTGCTGCATTTTAAACAGGTAATATTTGGGGAAGCATTTGAAAAAATGTGAATGTGGGTCCAACTCAGACATGGAATTGTAGGACTAAAGTCCAACCAAGACGAATAGGATTTTGGTTCTTATCCAAGCACAGAATTGTGGGTTTATTTCCAATTAACAGGATTGTGGGTTTATTCCAGATGAACAAGACTGGGGTTTATTCCAAACTGGATTGTTAGGTTACTGCTCCTAGGCATCCCACCTCTGGAATTTCCAGCAGTTTTTGTTTCTCACTTTCTTCACATTTTTTGTTTTACAGATTTCTGATTTCTCACCATTCATTATCATCACCTTATATCGCTGGTCTAATATACAGACATTCTAGAATTTTAGGATACTCTTTCCTTCCTTAATCTATGAACAACGTTTCAATGGGCAATGAAAATCTCTCTAGTTTGTGAGAGTGTCATTTCTTGGGTCACCCATACATAAAAAAGATTCTAATAACTAATATGTTATCTGAAATATTGCTTATATGGACATTAAACTTGTGGGAAAGGGTAAACCAGGAAAGCCATGAACATTGGTCCCCCGCAAACTGGTGCAGAGAAACCAATAATTATTTATGGAGATTCAATGTTGCATACACAATGATAAACTGATGAATTTGCAGTTTTATCACACGCTTGCAATATCTGGATAAATAGAATATTCAGGATATTACTTCTGTATGTAGTAAAAGTTTTATCTTAAATCCAACTCGATCTGTATATATGTAGATCTGAAAAATATAGCCATACAGTGCAGATGAGTTAAATCATCCTTTTTTTGGAAGGAGGTAGGAGGGGGGGTATTATTCAGTAATTTGTAATAGCTTCACCTCAGAGAAGCATAGCATTGTATTGTTAGTCATTTTAAGGCTCTAAGCCAGTTTTGACACCCTGAAACTTGAATTGTCTTATACACGACATGGAAACAAGGAAAACAAACACATAAAAAGATGTGCCATTTAAAAGGGAAAAAAATTAAAGCAGTTTAAGGCCTTAAAAAATATTTACAATACATAATTTAAATAATAAGTTTACGTAATTTTTGATTTATAAATGCATAATAAGAGAGGCAGTTGTCTTCCACTGAAAACTAAATGACACAAGAGTTCTGGGGGGGCAACATTCATAATGAATACATATAGATCAATTTCATATTCTGCCACTGTACTGTATATTATTATATATATATCATTCAGTCAAATTAACTAGTCTTATAAATAAATGCAAAGGAGTATAATGACTTTACTGCACAAATATAAAATGTGTAGTTTTTACATTATACATTTTTTCAAATTCCAACTTTAATAAAATTCCAATTTTGGTTTTTTTAATGTTGTTCTCTGGATGTTGATTTTGCATGAAATGAATGTATGTACAATGAGTTCAGATATATGCCTGTATGCTCTGAAGATGACAAGCGAGATGAATGAATGACTCTCTGATGATTAGATGTACCCACCAAGAGATCCTGAGGAAAGAATCGCTGGGTCATTTGTCATCCAACTTTGTGATGGCGTAGAAACCCCCCATTCTGTAAAGCGGACAAGATTAGAACTTTAAGAAAAAACTTGTCAGAACGATTCTGGGGACGAATGGGAACGGAGACACGTAGTGTGTCACCAAAATCTAGGGTTTTACATCTGTATAGCATGTAGACTTTGTTTAATTATTTTTCTTTTCACAATACAGTGGCAACACAGGTAGAGAAATGTACACCAGTATAAAGAAGGTACAACAGTGGGCTGAAAATACATGTATCTACTGGGATTGGTACAACAGAAATCCACTACTACATGGTATAGATACATGTACATGTATCTGCCCCCGACGTGTCTGTTCTTTTTATGGGTTGGTGAGAGTGTAGCCTTACTTTTCTGTGGCTGATGATTAGATTTGGTAGCGGTGTTTGTGGGAGGAGCACCAAAGCTGATGTTGATATTTGGTAGTAATGCCCGAAGTCCATCTTGCCAATCTTTTGTGCTGAATACATCATTCTAGGTAAAACAGAATAAAAACAATTCTATTTTTAAGTTTTTCTTTGATTTGTCTTAAGGTATTCCCAAAAAGAAAATCAGTGAGTCCTCTATGGCTGTCTAGATTGATTTTGCTAATGATATATTATTCATGAAGAAATTTATGTTGCAAATTCTTTGATGTTAACTATTTTCTAGTCCCTGCAGAACTGATCACTCTTACTGAATATTTAATTTTCATAAAATACCTGTTTTCAAGCGAACAAATAGAAAGAAAATAGCTCAGCTCAGTTTTGATTCTTCAGCACTTACCTGATTTTGAACTTTTTGACTTTCTTGTGTTTCTGAATTAAAACTGTTGTACATTGGAGGTGGCTGTAGAAAATTCATCATACGACTTCCAACCAGATCTGTAAGTTAAAAAATACACTCGTCTTCAGCAACTCAGTTAATTGGGTGGGTCTCAAACATCAGAAAACAGTACATAAAATCATAATATGAGAGAGAAGAAAAGTTACATAGATAGAAAATCTTACAAGGAATACAAGGAAAATCCTATGTATATTTGTGTCTTGATTCCTTAACAGGCTTAACATGAATCTTACTGCTCAAGTTATGTTACCTTTTGCCGTAGAGATACTTAATGTTTATCATAGCTGAATTTTGGCCTAAATAGGCCCATTGAGTACTTAACCCACCTTTTCTTAAGAATGCTGGGTGCTGTGCATGTTGTTGCTGTTGCTGTATATGGCTAAGTGAAAAACCTATCGAAAATTTCAGGGAAAATTGAGTAATGTGATGTGAGATCACTGTTCGGATATATAAAGTGTACAGGTTGGCATGCCATAAAATATCCATTAAAAGACTACAGAACATTCTCAAGATAAAATATAACGATATGTGGGCTAAAAACTAATTTATTTTACATAGACTTTCATGTGCATACGTGATATGAACAAAATGGAAAATACACATTATTCTGTAACTTTTCTAAAACAGCCCTAATGAACCTCAAACCATACGATAGTTTACCTGGGGGTAAATTTTGTGGATTTGGCTGAGAAAAACTTGTTCTTTGGGGCTGTGAAGATTGTGAAGAGCTCTCTTTTTCTAACAAATCAGCTAAACCTTTGGAAGATTCATCCCAAGGATCAAAACCTAAAGGGAGAGATCAACAGTGTGATAAATCATTGTCTTCATCAACCACGTTTTATTCTGCATGCAGTAAAACACATCTTTCCATAGGGTCATTATTCTGTAGAATCAAAATTCTTGTCCACTCCACAGGTGAAAAATTGTACAGTTTTTTATATTATCACTATATGCATAAAATATACTTCTAGTATACTTGAACAAATACTTGTGGAAAATTTAATTTATGACTATATTCAAAACATTAATTATTAATACCATTAAGTACTCCTACAGTATAAGGATTGTAATAACTTACCTAAGTCATCATCCTGGATATCTCTAGATTTGGAGCTGAATCCAAATGCTGCTTGCCAATCTTCACAACTAGATACTGGGATTGAGTCAGCTATTTCTGTACTGGGAACATCTGGAACTTCTGAAATATAAATGATACCAGTGCATAGAGTAAATAATAGACCTCTTTCTGTATGGAAATGAAAAATGGTACATGTAGTCATGTTCTTACATTGCCAAGGTCTATAACATCTGCAAGAACATATCACAAACAAGATTTCTACCATCAACCCAAAGTCCAAGTTATAGAATTCACTCGTTTACATTTTCAAGGTGCAAAAAGCTTCTCTTTCAATTTATTTTGCTTTTCCAAGATAGAATAATTTAATTCTTTTTGAAAAAAACTATTCTCTTATTCAAATCAGGAATAAATATACCTGTGGGTGTTGGCACTGGGATTTTCTGATTTCTGTGAAAACCATTTCCGCTAAAGAGTGAAAGACTAGTAGCTGGATTCTCGAATGGTTTCAGTGCCACTCCCAGGGGGAGTCTGGGAGGGGGTTTAAAGGGAGGTACTGATGGTGACACTGGAGGATCTGTTGGCTTCTGTGAAGAACTACAATGAACATGTCACATTTTGTATTAATTCAAATTGCAAATATCTGTCCCTTATCTGAATCAAAATGATTTTATTGCTATCTGGCCATAAGAAAACATCAACTTGAAAGATGAACCACTGCTTGTAAACAATGATCAAATGAAGTATAAACACGTCATGAAATATTTTCCAAAAACTTGTCAAAGTGAGAAACATTGGATTCTATAAATAGAATTTTAAATGTAGAGGTAAAACCTGAATTTCTATCCTTACCTGTTTTCTGAGTCTGTTAAGAGTCTAGGGTTGGGTTTACTGGTGTCCGGTTTATGGTTGGAGGGTCTACTGTTGTCTATTTTGCCTTGCTGTAGACAGGGCCACGCCTCTCTGTTAGAAGTGTTGGGAGGAGTAGAATTGGTAGGCGGAGTCACACTCTGGGGGGAGTGTGTTTGTGTGGGTGTGGGAGGGGTTTCTGAGGGTGTGGTAACTGTTATTGGAGACGATGTTTTCTTCCTATAAAAAAAAAAGTTTTTTTTTATTTCAATATTCAAATTATTTACCTCGCATCTCATTATTTGCAACATTTAATGGCAGTCTGATAATAAAGTACTTACTGTATAGGAATAGATTTACTGCTAGTCATTTGGCTGTTTGCTAAGTTCTGTGAATTCATATACTGTTCCAGTAGTTTTTGTTCATACTCTTGATGTTTACTAAAAAAAAATTTAGTTTTTTAAAAATTGAACAGCCTTTGCTCATAAATAGCTCTCCCTTATTTTAATTAACAAAAATTGACAGTGATATTGCACAAATAAAATCACTAAGCTTATTCGATTCTTAATAAATAAATCTATGTTACATCAAATGTTATTTATCAAATTAAATGTATGAATTTCCTTTTATTTTCTACATCATAGTCTGGTCATTGTTAGTTCTTAGTAAGTCAGATTCATAGGCTCAAACTGAGATATTTTTGTAAGAATTACCCCATTTGCATTTCTTCTTTGGTAAAACTTGCTGCTTCCTCTCCTAATTCATGCAAATACATACAATCCTAAAATAAAGGAAAAAACATTAAATATGGAATACTTCAATACATCCATGGATATAACAAAGGATATTTTGAATTCATTTAATAATTTAACATTTTAAAAGAAGTAAATTTTTATTTTCAATGAAAACGTTGTATCAAATATCAAAAGGTAAATTGGAGCATCATTAACACAACAGAATCATAACTGAGTCAGACTTCTTAAAATCGTTAAAATTAATATCATTTAGATAGATTTAACTGCATAATCCTATAAGAATGACACCAAACACAGGGCTGTACAATATAGAATCGATATCAAGAAAAAACTGAAAAGTAACTTCCAATCAGACATTTTTTCTTCAAATTATGTTTAAAAGATGGGAATTTCAATCACCAAAGATTATATTTTACTTTTTTTGAATTAAAACCTTCAATAATTATATAATTTATAAGGAAATAAAACAGTTTTTATAATTATTACATAATACAAAGAGAAATTTTTTTGAACATGTTGATTTTACTGTCATCAAAAGTTTTTATTGAAGTGTTATTTTTAAAGACAATGAGACAAGAACTTTAAAATGGGTAATAAAACATGTAATTGTTATGAAATGTATGCATTAAAATGATTTAGAAGCCTTTTCTGATGGACTTGTTTCAGAATCCAATATATCGGATATCGCTTTAAAAAATATTGTATCGTATCGTATTGAAATTTTTGGCTCAATACACAGTCCTAATCATAACTGAAAGTAAAAACTAACCTGTTTTTGGCATTGAGCACCTCTCAAAAAATGACTACAATATTTAGTTGTCCCAAGTGATGCTTTCAACGTTCTTCCATCCACGTGTACATTATTAACTGCTAGAATTGCCTTAAGCGCATCATCACAGCGATTATAAGTTACATACGCACTCGCGCTTGGACCCTGTTTTCAAAATCAAAAAAAATTATTGTTGAAATATGCTTCTCTGTTTAAATACACTCAAGAACAGAAATATTTTTAACAGTGGATTATGGTGAGATAGTGTTGTTTTACAAAGTAGTACTTGTTTTTCTTATGTTTTAATTAAATTTGTTTTATATGTTAAGTACTAACCTGTGATCCTGCATACGAAGTACTTTGATTTATCACAACTTTATGAATTTTCCCAAACTTCCCAAAGTACTCTTGCTTCTTTAATGTTTCTGGGTCTGCTAACTTTTTGGAAAGACCAACAACAAACACCAGGTTTTTCTGTACCACTCTGAAAGGATAAACAACATGCAAATGCAGTAAACTACAATGTAAATGTTATAAATCAATTTCTTTCACTTTGCCTCTACATTTATGTTTCCATGGAATGCTGTTTGATACAATAATGGCAAAATTACACAATGAAAATGATGAATTATTCAAACATTAAACATGTATTTATCTCACAGCCAGAATGTTTAAATTTTATAAAAGCAGGTTAGATTATACAGCTATCTGAACAAAATTAAGGTTTGCTAATTTTTTTACTAATAAGATTATACATGGGGGGTCTTTACACCGGCAGAAACACAGACAGTAAACATGGTAAAGATACCAGCTTTGAGCAAGTCACTTAGAAAATACTGCTACATAATAGCATGCTGTAAGGTAGCATCTTACTCCATGTTTTTCATTCTTATCTTTCACCTATTGCCTTTTCTTACCTGACATTAGCTAGATGTTTCCTGTTCTCTGCAGCCTTTTGCTTTCTCTGCAGATCCTTCTGTCTTCTTTCTTTCCTAATCCTCTGAAATCTGCAAAAGTATACACAAATTATTTACAATGGTCACCATCTTTAGTAAAAATTGTATGCAAAACATTTCGCAAAACTTAGCACTTATTTTAAATGAGATTCAACAAAAGACAGACAAAAACTAACAAGAGGCCCATGGGCCACATCGCTCACCTGAGCACTAAGGGTAGGAAAAAGTAGAAAATGGCTTTTTATTGTAAAGTTTAAATCCAAAAGTAGTCCCATGACCAATCATGGATTTGCTATTTTTTAGAAAATGATTTTTAAAGAATTTTCCTATATATATCTTTAAAAACTTTGGTCGCCCATTTTGGCCCCACCCTACCCCTGGGGCTCATGATTTGAACGAATTTGAATCTACACTACTTGAGCATGCTTCCATATAAATATGATGAATTATGGCTTTGTCATTCTTGAGAAGAAGATTTTTAAAGAATTTTCCTATATATTTCTATGTAAAACTTTGGTCGGCCATTTTGGCCCCGCCCTACCCGCGGGGGTCATGAATTGAACAAACTTGAAACTACACTACCTGAGCATGCTTCCATATATATATGAATAATTATGGCTTTGTCATTCTTGAGAAGAAGATTTTTAAAGAATTTTCCTATATATTTCTACGTAAAACTTTGGTTGGCCATTTTGGCCCCGCCCTACCCTCGGGGGTCATGATTTGAACAAACCAGAATCTACACTACCTGAGCATGCTTCCATATAAATATGATGAATTATGGCTTTGTCATTCTTGAGAAGAAGATTTTTAAAAAATTTTCCTATATATTTCTATGTAAAACTTTGGTCGGCAATTTTGGCCCCGCCCTACCCTCGGGGGTATTGATTTGAACAAATTTGAATCTACACTACGTGAGGATGTTTCCCCATAAGTTTCATCTTTCCTGGCACAGTGGTTCTTGAGAAGAAGATTTTTAAAATATGCCACCAAATTTTCATTTCTTTCCAATGATCTCCCCTTGAATGAGGGCGTGGCCCTTCATCTGAACAAACTTGAATCCCCTTCACCCAAGGATACTTTGTGGCAAGTTTGGTTGAAATTGGCCCAGCAGTTCTTGAGAAGAAGTCAAAAATGTGAAAAGTTTTCAGACAGACAGACGGACAGACAGATGGACGCCGGACAAAATGTGATTAGAAAAGCTCACTTGAGCTTTCAGCTCAGGTGAGCTAAAAATGATAAAGGAATTTATCAATTTTTTCAGCACTGTAACCAATATCTATAAAGATGTTTATTCATTTGTTTGAAAATAATCTTAAAGGTTTTTCAGACCTGCCTACCCTTTTCATTTCAAGGGTGTAATTTCAGTAAATTTTTGGTGGAATTTCAGAGGTGAAAGCGTAATCAATCATGTTTTCCTTTTTTGTTGTTTACTGTACATGTAATACTGTATAGCGGGTTTTCTTGGCGGATGTAAAATTTGCTGTTTTGCCTGCTCAAAGGTATGCCAATAATTATGGCGTAATTTTTTTTAACGGACAGTGTTTCAGCCCTTTGCAGATAAACAATAAGAAGAGTACAGACTATTTTAGCGATTGAAATTTAAATAAATCACCCACTATACAATACTTTATTTTCTTCAAAACAACCGAAAATGTACTTTACTAAAGAAAGCTGGCATAAACTTTTCTTTTTTGAATCATCTATTGGAAAAAAGTGTTGTAAAATACCAGTATCCTAAAGTATATTAAACTTGTATCAACTGTACACCCTTAATGAAGCATTTGGTCAATTTGTATCACATCACTAAATTGAAGGCTTGCATTTGCATGTTTACACAAATCTTACATAATAATACTGTATGATATATCTTTTTAACAATCACACTTCTCTATTTTGTTCTAAGCAATGTTAAAATAAACTACATTGAGCATAGAAATGGCTGTACGTATTGCAATATTATATAACAGTTAACTAAGTAAAGCGCCTTCTCGTGTTCTTCCGAATCTTCGCCATACCAGTTTACATATACATGTAACTACTAGGTATATTTATATGTACGTTTTCGAACAGGTCCTCTATTAATTACTTTTATTAGAACTTCTCATTTCATTTTAGCAGGTCGTACTTTGACTCTTTATTTACACGTTCATAATGGATTTTAATCCAAAATATCTAAGCGTAAAATTATTTTAAGTGGCGTAATAGCGTAATTTTGTGGTAAAAAGCGGGAGGATTACGCCAAAAGCTGAAGGGTAGGCAGGTCTGGTTTTTTAAAGGAATTTTTACAGCATTTAAACGCATCAGGTCAGTTTGTAATGACAATTGATCTTACAAACACTTCAAAAGCTTTGGACAATAATAAATTTCCATATCTGACCAAATCCCTATTTCTAAAACTGCAGTTTTGAAAAAAATATTAAACCTGCATATAATCGATATAAGTGGAAAATTAAGAAATATATTTCTACTGATATATAATTACAGGACAAATTGTATGCTATAAAAAAACTTACTCATCCTCTGTCAAAGGTTTGAACTCTGCAGGATCCTCTGGGTATTGCTAAAAATAAGACAAAATCAAATTATCTTTAGAAAATAAACATGAAAATAAGCAAACAAAAAACATTTACAAATCCATATTGACCATATACATGTCCAATGATGATGCACTGAAGACTCAATCTTTTTCCACTGTTTTCTTTTTACATTCATACCTTCTAGAGTATTTCTTCAACCAATTATTAAAATAAATCAAATATACTACAAGAGTAAATAATATACTTTTCTGCAAGCAGGACACAACCCATTTTCATCTGTTCGTATTCTGTGCCAACAAAATCTGCAAATCTGACCAAAAGATTTTCACATTATTAACCAAGTCTGACATTCATGTAGCAGTTTTTTGTTCTATATTTGTCTCCATAATAAATCAGCATACCTGATATCCACATGTACAGGGGAAGAAATTGACATCATCAATTTCCAATGGTTCCATACACAAAGGACACTGAAAATGCAGGAAAAAACAAAAACATATTAAATGGTGCTATTAACCATGGTGTGTTTTAACCATGTTAACTAACAATATCAAGTTTTTTTTTACCCAAAGAGAATATACCCCCTAAGACTATAAATTATTTTCTCCTTTAGCTGACTAAGTTGGGTAAAATTAAAAAAAATCTCCTATGCCCTTCATTTATATATTTGCAGTAGCTGATACCAAAACAATTACATTGGTAAATATAAAACTTGTGTGATGGGTTGGTGACCTCTTACAAGTAAAGAAGTAAAAGTAGAAGTAGAAGTAAAGTAATGTGAAATATCATAATGTACAAATTGGATTCCTAGCTTCTCCAAATCTAAAATGGTACTTTCCCCACGACTTTCCATTATTCTCTGTATACTCGCACATAAAATTATCAAAAAAGCTCATTGCACTTTTGTTTAAAAACTTTGACCATTGATTACTTTATACCATTAGCATCTATATCATATTCACCTCAACTGGTTCTTCTGAAGACATTTTCTGCTACGACTTTAAAGTTCTACAACCAGAGAAAACAATACAAAACTTTTCCACAAAAGTGAACATTATTAAAACATACGTTTTGCTCCTGTAAAATGAAAGTTGTAAGTAGGATAAATAGGGTATAGTGAGGATCATATTGAGTGCTTCAATTCTTTGTCAAAGAGAAAATCTGTTAAGCTGCACATTGATGCAACAGAATTTTTTTTACCAAAACACACTAGTACCCACAAGCATTTACAAATAAACTGTTTCATTATGTATACATAAATCATTTTGTCTTTTTTCATTTCTACAGTTGTACTATATATAATACAAAAAAAAAATCAATTTTTTGAAAAGAAACTACCAGATGTTAAGGCAAAATTCTGTCAGATCAATATTTTACATAAATGAAGACAGTCTCATAACTGTATTTAGTGTGATTCAAAACTGTAAAGATATTATACTGCTTCTCTACCTTTCAGTAGTTTTTGTACATTGGTTTCATTACAACATTTACTTCATATTCTGGTGAGCACAAAAATATGTTATACAGTTTTGGGTTACACAATTTTCATTCAAATCTTTTACAAACCCTTCATTTACAGCGATTGAGAAAAAAAATGATGCATTTTCTTTGTCCTGCCAACAAAATTTCACAAAAACTTGTTTCAATTTTTAAACAAATATTTAAATCAATGTTAAACAGAATAAAATATCACTGTTATCTATTTATATTGATTGTATATGTTATCTGTTGCTGTATATTGTTGATTTGTTGCCATTCAATATGTCATTGGCTACTTTTTCATCCATTGCTGTAATAACTTAGAGTACAGAAGCTCAAAAGCAAACGAAAATCATGGTAACTACGACATATTCACAATTTAAATATCTATATATCGGTTACCGTCCAAGATGTTAGACTTGAAAGAAGAATACATAGACAATTTATTTGGCAATTTTCCAAATTCCATTCATTATCAACTTAAATGTAAGCATATATTCTAAATCTAAGTACAGTGATATACATTTAATGGTTTGGATGTTTTAATTTGGACTGTATGCACTGGTCGATAATAAGTAGACATATTCTACAGAGAAAAATGTCCGACGAAAAGTTATTTCGGGCGTTTCTACCACAGTTCATTCTACTCTTAGAAACCAATATACCAACTAATTAAAACGACTCAATTCTACCTGAACGTTTTCCATAGAATAAAACTCTCATTTATGATTGATATACTTACTCTGTAAATAAAATTACAACTTGGGATCCCCCTTGAAAATACTCGATGACACAAATTATTCACTGCGCAATCGAATTCACGCACAAGAGACCCGGATGTTCGTGGAGACGAAATTGAGGTTATGAAAATGTTTTGTTTCTAAATTATAACTCGATACCGTTTATGCATTCCGGAATATATTTACTAAGTTGAAAAAAATGCAACTAATCTCGTAATATGAATGCTAAACAGGAAGAAGGTAGGTACAAATTTACATTCACATTCTCGATATTATTAAATAGAAAATAATGTACATACAGATGAGAACTGTCAACATCGTCTCAAGCCACGGTCCGAAGTCCGTTCATAGCTCTCCTCCAGAATGGGAGAGGATCTTACATTTACACCTTGGTTTGTGACGATGAAATGAGATATACAACCAGAGATTTATGTATACATCTGGATAAAATTAAAAAATGTAAAAGAGCAATTAATGATTTTTGAAAAATAAAACGTTTTTTTTGTTTTCATATGATTATTCTCAGGGACCAAGTATACATATATATATTTCATTGTAAATGTATGTTAGAACATATAATCAAATAAAGCTATTAATAGATGAAAGTTACAAAAAATAAACAAAAATAAAAAAAAATCAATTATGATTCTTAAATGACCTCTTTTTCATATGGATATTTTTTTAAATGTGTGCAGAGTGTTATTTATGAAAGAAAACACGTTGAGTGGCGTACGTAGAGCTATACATGTTTTAGGCACTTAAGGCACGTGCCTACACTTCATATTTCCGACCCATGTTAGGACCAAATTTTCAAACTATAGATATCAGTTGTGTATAAAATACTTTGATATAAATTTAAAGCATTTTGTAGTAAAAAAAAAAAAAAAAAACAGGGGGGGGGGGTTTCCAAGAGAAATTCTTTTAAAAAAATACCTAAGCAGTAATTAATCATTGAAGATTGCTTAGAAGTCTATGGAAAGAAGTAAATTTGAAAAAAAAAAAAAATAAATAAACAGGGAATATCAAGAAATGCTGTGGTCCAAACGTGTATTTTATCATTAGGAATAGAAAAATGATTAAGTGATATTTAATTTTTTCATCAGAAAGATTTTTAAAAATTGATTTCTATAGAGTAAAACCAAATGGGGGGCAACTCTTCAATGACAGGACAAAGTCATGAAAAATAGATCACGCCCGTTCTTACATTCTGCTACTAAACATGAAAATAATGTGGGTCGGATACCTTAAAATATTTTTAGAAAAAAATATAGAAACAAAACTTTAAAAAAAGAAAAAGACAGATAGACTTGCTTTTCTGGAAGAAAAACCACTTATATTTGTTCGTTATTCATTGTGAAACATTGATTTGTGTCTTATAATTTTTCAAAGCCTTATAGATAAATTTCTTCCTCATGCTTTTGATTTGACTATACCAAAATATAAAAAATAAATAAAAAACTCTCTAACTTAAACTAAAAACCAAGGGTAAATTAAAGATAGGATACATGTTTTTGAATTTTCTACTTAATATGAAAGTTAATTATAAAGAGGCTCATAATTCTGTATTTTTGTACTAGTATTTTGGAGGACCATAAATTTTCACGCAGGGATATCAAAATCCATTTTGGGGGCTCCCCCCCCTGAACCCCCTATTAGGTTGCTGTCCTGGACCCACTAGGGGCATTGAGCGGCCCCAGACCCCTCGCCGTTCAGTATAAAAATACCTATACTTCCACTGATCGATTGAAATTTAATAAAACCTTGACAGGACCTTTCATATATGAATTATATTAGGCTTGCGTTTATTGGTTACTAGTAATTATTCAAAAAAAATAATAACAGCTTGGTAGATTTACTGATATTATTCGTTAAAGTTAATATATATAAACCAACAGCTGTAGATGCGTTGTAATGACCCATTTCAATTTGTTTGCAATTGATCAGCAGAAAGCTAAGGCGAATGATGCTGCAAAGTAGCAAAGTAAAATGAACTAGTCTCTCTCTCTCTCTCTCTCTCTCTCTCTCTCTCTCTCTCTCTCTCTCTCTCTCTCTCTTAGGCATTTATATATAAACACAGTGATGAGTTTCTTTGCAGTAGTTCAGCGCTCCTCGGCTCTGTTTTAACGCAGCAGACGATGACCTCGTTAAAACGAAAAGGTTGAAAACTTGAAATCGTTCGGAATTTAACATGGCAGAAACAAAGATGAAATGTATAAGTATAGTGAAGACCAACCTGCTGCTTATCTTGACCATGATTGGAGTCGGTCTTGGCTTTGGTGCAGGGTTTGTGGCCAGAGAATTCAATCCATCAGCTGATGGCCTCATGTGGATAGGTGATTTTTCTTTATGTGCATTTATCAAGATTGTTTAATATATGACATGTGTGTGTATTCAGTCTTTTTACAAATCTATTTTGCATAAATTATTTATCAGCAACAAATTTCTTTTCCAGATATATTTAAATAAGTTTTTTTTTTTTTAAAGATGCATTGCTTTTTTGTAATTTGCTATATAAAAAAATCCAATTATCTAAACATAAAATGCACACTATATATAAAAGTATGATTATATTCAGATTCTTTATCATTGTTATTATGTTATTATTATTTTAAAATTATTGATACAAATTTATATTTTAAAAAATTAATACAGCAAAAGCGAGGAAAATACATATCTTTTAAAAAAAAAATCATCAGGGGTAAAAAAAATTACACCTTAACTTTATAAAAATCATGTTTACTTTGTTCCTTCAAGAAGTCTAGATCAACATGACCCCATCTTATGGATAAAAGGTCATGCCGATCTGAGCTCGGTAAAAATAAAAGTAAAGATATTTATGTTGATGGGTGGAAAAAGCCAATACTGCATGCCACTTTGTAAATAGGGAATTTTTTTAGTGTTGTATGCACATAGAAACGTGTTTTATTTTTTGGTTTCGAATTACATGTACTAGTAATGCGTGTTGGCATAGATTGCAAATGCATCCTATATTTTGTTTGGACCATTTTAATAAGTGGTGCACCCTCAGAAAACCATTAATTGGGATACATGCCACGTAGGGCTGTGTATTGAGCAAAAAATTTCGATACGATACGATACAATATTTTTTAAAGCGATATGCGATATATTGGATTCTAAAACAAGTACATCAAAAAAGGCTTATTATTCATTTAATGCATGGATTTCATAAAAAAAAATTAGTGTTTTATTACCCATTTCAAAGTTCTTATCCCATAGTCAGTAAATAAAACACTTCAAATCGAAACTTTTAATGACTGTAAAATCAACATGTTAAAATAAAATTGTTATGTATTTTTATCATAACTATAAAACCTGTGTTATTTCTTTTATAAATCTATAATTATTGATCAGTTTTAATTAAAAAAGTGAAATATAATCTTTGCTGATTATAATTTCCACCTTTTTAGCAAAATTAGAAGAAAAACTGCTTGTCCGATACGTATTGGAAGTAATTTTTCTTGAATATCGATACGTATCGATATATCGATATATTGATACAGCCCTAATGCCACGCGCATGAGTGGACCCCCCCCCCGGACCAACGTCAAGTTGGGCGTCCCAGAACAACTTAGCGAAGATTGTGGTCACGTACAGGCCTTCAGATCGCTTATAAAAAAGTTAAGGTGTTTTTGCACATGCACACAATTTTTTAAGCGACCCAAAGGCCTGTGGTTGTGGTAAGAGAAAATCATACAGGCAGTACATGGACTAAGTTTGGGACAACTGAAAAAAATCCAAAATAGGGTGCGCTGGAGGATTGTTGTTGAGGCCCTCTGCCCCCACCCTCTCCGGGACCAAAAAGGACAAATATGAAATGAATGAATAAGAGGGGGGAATTTTGATTTTAAACATTTGATTGCTGCCTGATGAGCTTTTTTTTTGTTTTTTTTAAAAAAAGACATTTAAGAGATGCGTATCCAGAAATTTTTTTCCGGGGGGGGGGGGGGTCCACCCCTGTCTAAAAAAATCCAACGCAGGGAAAAAGCCTAAAATCATTCTCAAACGTTAAAAAAACTTAATACATGCGGGGGGGGGTTAGTGGATGACTTTCAAAGCTTCATACTAATTATGACTTTTCATACCAATATTACGTAGATCCGTGTTTTAGAGGAGGGGTGTCCGCTCTGTAGGGGGGGGGGGGGTCAAGGTCACTTGCTTTTACTTGGTTTAGTATATACATGTAGTTTAAAATGTTCCTTCTTAAAGGAAGGTCTTGTCACAAAAAATTGCATGTCAGATATCCATGCGAAATATGAAAACTCTAACACCATTCAGAAAATGTAGCTAGCTTAAAGGGCAATTTATAAATTATTAAATAGGCCCAAGGTCAAGTTCATGAGGTAAAAATAATATTGGCATCAAAGGAGGGGCCTTGTTACAAGGAACGAGTATGTTAAAAATGAAAACTTTAGCACCAACGGTTCAAAATTTATCAGTTAGATTTTACAAATGAAGGTCAAACTCAAAGGTCAAGGTGAGAGGACTAAAGACGTTGTTACCCGAAGAGAAGGTCTTGCCACAAGAAAAACATATCTGAAAACCCTAGTACCGACTGTTCAAACTTTATGACAAAGGTTAATGTTTGATAACGTTTTGCAAATACCGGTAGCTAGTGGGTCAAACTTCAAGATCAAAATGTCAAATGTGTTACGAACGAAAGAAAGTTTTTTTTTACAAAGAAACCATGTGTGAAAGAAAGCTCCATCATCAGCCATTCCAAAGTTATGTTTTGCAATAAAAAAACCAAACAGCATATTAACAGACAGTCAGATGGACGGAACTAAAACAATGTCTCAAAATCTTTCGCTACGGCTTGGGGAATAAAAAGGAATGTGGAATAAATACTAGGGAAGACTTTAAATATATACGAACTAGTTATAAAAATTCTTTCTCCAAAAGTAAAGTCGACTTTATTTGTATTTCATTATGTTCATCTTTTTACGTATTTTTGTAGGAATGGCGGGGGAACTCTATCTGAGGATGTTGACCTCCATGATTGTACCTCTTATCGTCTCCTCCGTCATAACAGGTGATGTAATATAGTAATAATAACTTTATTAAATCAAAATTAATAATTGTGTTATTTGCTTTAAACACTTTCAGTATAAAAATGCTGATGTGGGTGAGCGTTGCGGTCAATGGGCATTTTTCCATAATTCACAGGGACAGCTTCTATGGATCCAAAATCCAACGGGAAAGTAAGCGCTGTCTGCCTCGTTTACATAATGATCACCAATATGGCGCCCACGATTATAGGGAGCATCCTTGTGGTGGCCATCAAACCAGGTAAGCGATGTACAGTTGACGGGATCATTTGGTGGATTCCGATAGACTATAGATATAAAGATTGTGTGTTTATTTGTTGTTTAACGTCCCTTTCGAGAATGTTTCAATCGTATGGAGACACCATCACTTGCCAGCGGAGAGCTGCAAATTGATTAACTCTGTATATATATACTCGGCATGGAGCAGTGAGGGATCGTCCGATTTTTTATGTGTCTGCATTTATTGGACACGGGACCTCGGTTTATATGGTCTCATTCGAAGGACTGGTCTCCAGGTTCCACACTGGGAATCGAACCCGTGACGCATTAAGGATCAACACTCTACCACTGCACCACGCGAGCGACTATATACCATTGTATACTATCTAACACTGATCGAGTGCCAAAGAAATTTTTATTTCTATTTGCACATTTTGAATTTCATTATTATGAAACAAATATCTATATGATTTTCTTCAAATTCAAGGTCTAAAATTTTAGGGAAAAGGACCTTAAAATAAATGGAAGGTAAATTATATATTTTGACAAAGAATTTCACAAAGAATAAAGAAATGCAGTTTTAAAAATTTTGTATTTATTATATGTTTGTCATTCATGGAGAGAAAGTACCTTTTCTTCATGAATATAAGTGGATGCACTTTCTTCTATACTAACCCTTTGAGTAACAGTTTAACTTCAGAATCTCAAACTCTAATAATTCGAAGACTCTGGATTTGTCGAAATACTTAGAAAATCCAAAACACCTATTAACGCATTTTACCTTCGATATCTCGAATCACCGCGGGTATCTCGAAGTTTATCGCAGTCCATGGAGTTTGAGATATTGAGGCTCGACTGTATTTTTTCTCATTGGCAAAGTAATTTTTATTTTCCAACAGGTGAGGGTGTCTCAGACGCTAAAAGCCAATATAATTTGACCACAAACCTGGAAACACAAGACATATTTGCAGATTTATTGAGGTAACATAAAAAAATATATGTAAGAGACTTATAAATGTTACATGATGATGCGTAATGAAATTATTACTATCCAAGTCGTTGAAGAGAAATACAGTACTTAGAATTCAGTAAATTCATATAATATAAAGATAATGTTATTTGCACTCGTGCTATTTCTCTTTTATCCAATGATTTATATTGAAATGACATAACATTGAACTTTGATCTTAAAATCAAACGCATGTATTTTCCTCTTTAGCAGGAAAACATATATTAGCTCTTTCTATTTTTGACAGATGATTGCCACCATTTAAAAAAAGAAATTGTTTTGTGCTTCCTCGACTTATTAAAAAAGTTTAATTTTTGAATAAATTTGGAAAAAAACTTAAGGGGACTGGAATTTGATTAATATTTTCATGGCTTCTGTAGTTGGTTGTTTAAAGGCAATATTTTTCAATGAAAAATATTTTTGAACATTTATATATAGTGAAGACTTGAAATTTAATGCAAATAATACTTCAAAAATTTATTGTAATATACACGTATTATGTTACTTAACTTACTTTACTATAGACATATGCACGTTTCCATTATAGAAATTTGGTTCCTTCGAATTTAGTTGCGGCAACATTTGAACAAGTAAGTTTTTTAAACATACAGATTAAATCTTTTCAGGTTACTGTTGACTCTTGCGGTGCTTGCATGGTCACCACACCCTTTCTTAAATTCTTGGATCCCTGTTTCATGTTTCTCTTTTAACTTCATTCCTTTTCATTTTTATATACAAAACAGGCACAAACCAAGTATCATGATGAAAAGGTTCCGTCAAATAACAATCCTAATGTGTCGATTACGACTGTCACAAAGAGTGTTGGATCCGCTCCTAGCTCCAATATACTGGGTAAGACTTTTCTGATTATACATTTTATCAAAGATAAGAAAGCTTAAAGAAAGTTGTACCATATCTCAAAAACACTTTGCCAATATAGAGTACAGAACTGATTTACGGATGTGTCTCCTGAAATTTCTTTTTAGCTCCCTCCAAGCTTCCTACGAATTTTGAATAAATACGAAGTAAACTCTTTCCTTGTCTTTGCCTTACTTATTATTTTGATATGAAAATTTAACTTTTTAAGTTTAAATGTATGCACATAACTCACTTCTACAGGTTTGGTCATTGTTAGTGCGGTGTTCGGACTCGCAACCAGTCATATGAAGGACGTGGGCCTTCCCTTTAAACTCTTCTTCAGTTCTGCCACGGAGATCATCCTCAGGATTCTTCGCTGGTTAATTTGGTCGGTACTTTTTTCGTTCCATTATGTTTGAATTAAATGTATATGGAGATTTTTTTTTTATTAAGAAAAAAAAAGTTTCGTAATACAGTAAAACATGCATATAGCGAACACGCTTAAAGCAAAAACAATTTTCATTCTCCATGACTTTAGAATATAATGTAAACTTAACGGACACGACAGTTCGTTTTAAGGAGAAAAGCCAATAAGTTTTAATAACTTGTTTCCAATCCGCTTGATTCATTTAAAACATTATGTTCAAAACAAAACAGTTCGTTTATATCGAAGCAACATCGTCTTCCCTGGCAGTTTGCTATCTGTGTGTTTTACTGTTGTATATTAACTAACACAACACTTTCATGACTGTGTAGGTCCACTCCCGTTGGGGTACTGAGCTTAGTGGCACGGACCATAGCAGGATCCCAGAACCTAGAGGAGGACATGCGGAAGTTAGGGGTGTACTTTGGGACCGTGATGACAGGGCTTCTTTTTTGTGGATTTATCATTCAACCAATCACTTACTTCATCGTGTGTCGGAAAAACCCCTTCCGATTCTGGTTTTCTATTCTCGAACCCACCATGATAGTGTTTGCTACCTCCAGCACGTGAGTAGCCGATTAGATTTAAGGTTCATCATTCCGAACTCTGTAAGAACATGTAACATTTTGCTCTGACACTGATGATATTAACAAAAATGTACATTAATCGTGTGGGGAAAAATTTGATAGAACTGACATTTCTAATTGACAAATGTCATTGATTTCGGCGAGAGTTATCTCTCTTTTCAGAGGGATAGTGAACCTTAAACTTTTCAAAATTGAGACACAAGACAGTGAATATTTTTTTTCAGTGCCATCGCCATACCGGAATCCTTTGAGTGTTTGGAGAAAGGGAATAGCCTAGACAAAAGGGTGACCCGCTTTGTCGTTCCTCTTTCCGCCGCCCTGGGCCGATGTGGAAGTTCTATGTACATCACAGTGTCCTGCTTGTTTGTGGCACAGCTGGTCAACGTTGAAGTGGACTTCGCGAAAGTTGTCATTGTTTGGTAAATACTTAACTTATTTTCGAAAGGAAAGGGGGTGGGTTCATAGTCCATGTACTTCCTATTGTAAGCAAGGGTTCTGTAAGGGTGATCTTTTATAGCATTTTGGCTGTCTCCTCCACAGAGCAGGGGAGTTGGTACTGTATTTTTCAAACTAAAAGTAACCAAGACTTCAGTAAGACCAATCTATTACAGCATTTTGACCACCTTCTCCACGCTGGCAGTTCCCTCTGTCACGGGAGCCAGTCTGATCACCGTCATCATTCTACTGACAGCCCTCAACATCCCTGCCGAAGCAGCCTCCCTCCTCTTTGCTTTGGAATGGTTTCTGTAAGCATTTTACTTGAGTTGTTCTCGCCAAAATTGCACATTATAATAAGAATGATTCACATATTTATGTTTTGTAGCGACAGATTTCGATCAGTGGTAAATTACTACATACAAACATTGGGTGTCGTGGTCACCTACGAAAAATGTAAAACTTCGTTACCATCATTAGAAGAAAAAGACGGTCCTTTGGATGAAAAGAGTGTCGACATGTCTGTTCCGCAAGGAAACGAACCAGAGAATGTAGAGAGACCCGATCAACAATGCCACCTGTAAAGATTTTGTAACTTTCATTTTGCAGGATATATTACATATTTATGCATGTTTGTACATACTCTTAGTCCAATATGTTTTGAACAATATACTATTGTCTCTAATCGTTTAATCTACAGTAACCTACATGATCTCAAAAAAAATCTTAAAGATCCACCAATGAATGTATCATGTGTATATATGAAACCTTTCTAATACTCATACGGGTATGAGTGTGTGTTCCTGACGTTTGAGAAGTGTCTACATATTTACAAAATTTTATCCACTAAAGTTTTTGTATCTTAAAAGAAATGAATAATAGAATTTTCTATGTTGGAATTTGTTTCTAATTTCATGAATGGTTTGAAGAGATATTAAAATACCGGTATACTAAGTACAGTACTTGAAAATGGTTATCATTTCGTCAATTTTCGCCCTAAGAAGACTTAGTGTTTACGTACTTTTGCAAAAACTGAAAGAAATGGGTCAATTTGATGTCAGTTTAATCATTTGTATTAATATAAAAAGTTGCATAATATAATATATTGAATAATTATACAATCTATTTATTAAAGTTATATTCTGCCCTATAAAAGGATCTTGTCTTCTGTACAACAATGAAGAAGTTGAAACGAGTAACAAATGTTCGATTTCTTGGTAAATTTGTATTCAGAATTACCTGTGGTAAATACATTTTTTTTAAAAAATGAATCATTTCTTTTAAAACTATAGCATTAAAAAAAAATAATAAATTTAAAAAAAAAAAAAAAGGCATGAAAGTTCCTTTTCTTTGCCTCCTCATTTGGTAATCGTATGTAAATATGTACATACTTCGAGTTTTTTGAGTAGCGATTAATTTTTTATCCGGATGATTTCGTTCGGGACAGAAGCGTCCGGATGAACTATGCGCCACTTTATATCTAACGGCGAAAAAAAAAATTCCTTTAAGGTGTCCATTTAAAGCTTTATGTCATTATAATTTATTGATTAGAATTTCGTGAAATTCACATTTCTCGAAAACACCATTTCTTAGTAGCTCAAAAAAATATGTCATATGCCTTGATTTAATATATTAGTAATGGTACTGACGAGGTTCAAATGCTTTATTGCAATCGTTTCAGAAGAATTCCAACAAATACCTTACGTTCCATCCTTTATTGAAAAAAAAACATTTCCAACAAAGTCAATAAATAAACTGTTTAAATACCAACAAGTCATTCATATCTGTGACAAAAACATAAATGATATTATTTGTTGGAATGGGGTTGATACATGGGCCCTTTGACGGATATGGTGTGCCCCTAATAAATACATATTTGTTGGACTGGAGTTGGGCCTTTTGACGGATATGAGGTGTGTCCCTGACAAATACATATTATTTGTTGGAGTGGGGTTGATACGTGACACTTTTGACGGATATGGGACATGCCCCTGTTTAAACATTTTATTTATGGGACTGGGGTTGGTACGTGGGTCTTTTGACGGGTAGGGCCACGGAGGAGTTGGGGTGTAAGACGGGTCTGACTGTGGATAAGATGCTTGGCCTGTTCCTGCTCAGAGCTGGCGTCTTGTTGCGCTCCAGTTTGGTGTTGTCTATCATCAAAGGGTTATTGTAGAACTCCGTTTTCAAAACGCCGTTGTGAGCAAGAAGATGGTGAGGCGTCTGCCGAGATCGGTCCGGTCCCTGCAAGTAATTCACAGGTCACATGAAACAGTAAAGGGTTTAAACAGAAACTGCATGCAACTACAGTGTATGCTGAAGAGTATTTCTTGATTGTATATATTGATTGTGTATACATGTATATTGTGTATATATTATATTGCATTACCTGACTGGGTGTACTGATGCTGTTGATTGTATATTTTGTATCATTTGACTGGATGTATTGATGGTGTTGATAGTATACACTATTACCTGACTGGTTATTGTATATTGATTGTATATTGTTTAACGTCCCTCTCGAGAATTTTTCACTCATATGGAGACGCCACCACTTGCCGGTGGAGGGCTACAAATTTTGTCCTATGCTCGGCACTCAGGGCCTTTGAGCAGTGAGGGATCTTGACTGGTTATACTGATGAAGTTGATTGTTTATGCTGTATTACCTGACTGGATGTACAGATGGCGTTGTTCATTTTTTTTTTACCTGACTGGATGTATTTCTGACGTTGATTGTTTATATGTATTACCTGACAGGATGCACTGTCTGATGACATTGATTACCTGACTGGATGAACTGACGACGTTGATTACCTGACTGGATGTAGTGATGACGGTGGTTACCTGACTGGATGTACCTATGACGTTGATTACCTGACTGGATGTACTGATGTTGTTGATTACCTAACATGATGTACCAACTTATTCCTGTTGATTGTATATGCTGTGTTACCTGACTGGATGCACTGATGACGTTGGTTGTATATACTGTATTATCTAACAGGATGTACTGATGACGTTGATTACCTGGCTGGATGTACTGATACTACTGATGCTGTTGATGGTGAGTCCACTAGAACTATGGCCCTCCTGTTGATGTCTGGAACAGGCCTGACATTGCTCCACCCATTGGAACTCCGGCTGTTTGCCTGGAATTACCTCACCTTTAACCTCGCAATTACAGGAACCTGACGGGGGAGGCTTAGGGGGTTCTACTAGGCGTGGATACGTGTATTCATTCCTGTGTACATAGAGAAATGTACAAAATTAAACTTAAAATGAAGTTTTGTAGACCATTCACTTTTATACGTGACACATTTGATGTACGGTAACTGTACTTTTTATTATGTCTTATGAATAACATGAATAATTGGAAAAAAACATTTTTTTTTTCAAATTGTCATTAATAATTGCAGCTTTATTTACAAAAATAAATTCACTTGTTTTCTTTACTAGATACTCAAGAAACATGTTTGTGCTTTTATAAATTTATACTCACTACTTATTTTAATTTTTTACCTGTATTGTTCGATGTAGTTACTGGTGTACTCAAAGTGTTTGAACTTGTATGAAATAGGCTTTGGAATAGTCGTAACATAGCCCGGTGTACAGTAATAGCTCCCTCGAATCAAACTGGCGGAGGAAGAGTGGGCGTGTCCGTTATCTTTCTTGTTAGTGTTTTCTAAGGAGTCTCGATGACTAAGACGACTACTGCATGTCCCAGGGGAAAAGATGGAAATTTTGGAAACTTTAAACTTCTCACGTCTGGTCGAATTTATTTTGGCGGAGAGACTTCTGCTTCGCTGAAGATCTTTGTGATCCGACCTCAGTTTTCGATAATGGCAAGACTGTGCAGAATGTGTTCTTAAACAAACTTCCCAGCCTCTTAGTCCCTGAAACAAGAGAAGGGGGACTTTATGTTCAGTAGTGGAAGAAACATAATTGCCATATACATGTATAGGTGTTTCTTGTTTTATTTTGAAAAGACGATCTTTATACTTCACAAAATATGAGAGAGAGAGAGAGAGAGAGAGAGATGCAGCGCACCTTGCGGTCGTTTGAAAAGTGTTTACTATGTAAAGTTCTTATCGCAGAGTCAGAGAAAGTTTCCTCAATATTTGACACAGACTTGGAGGGACTATCAGATTTGGTGATATCCGAAAATGATTTCCTGCCATCTGCAAAATCTGTAGACAAAGAGAGGTGAGGTTCGCTGCCTTGGTCCCTAAGGGTGTCTGTTGCGTTGTCTTCGAACAAGACTTTGTGCTTACAAGACAAATAGTCCGGGTTAATTCTGTATACAGTGTCTCGGAACTCCACACTAAATTTGATACTTTGACCTGATGAGTTGGATGACATTTTGCAACTTCCTGTAGCCGTATGCTCCAAACCTCTGATTTCTCCCTGTTTTTAAGATAGATTTCAATCTTTTTAATGAATGCATACGTGTATCCTAAGATCATACATGCAACAAGTTTACCACACACTAATGAAAATAAGTAATTATTTTTAGCTCACCTGAGCCGAAGGCTCAAGTGAGCTTTTCTGATCACATTTTGTCCGTCGTCCATCTGTCTGTCTGTCCTTCTGTAAACTTTTCACATTTTCGACTTCTTTTCAAGAACCACTGGGCCAATTTTGACCAAAATTGGTACAAAGCATCCTTGGGTAAAGGGGAATTTAGATTGTTAAAATGAAGGGCCAAGTCCCCTCACAAGGGGAGATAATCAAATAAAGACAAAAATAGGGCGGGGTCATTAAAAAATCTTCTTCTCAAGAACCACTGGGCCAGCTGAAACATATGTGGAAGCATCTTGGTATAATGTAGATCCTAAATTGGTATAATGTAAATTCTAAATTGTTCAATTCATCCTGGGGTAGTTTTGTAGAAATATATAGGAAAAATCTTTGAAAAATTGTTCAAATCATGAGAAAAGCCCCCGGGGGATAGTGTAAATTCTAAATTGTTCAATTCATGACCCCCGGGGGGGGCGGGGACACAATGGGGAATAAAAGTTTTACATAGAAATATTTAGGAAAATTCTTTGAAAATCTTCTTCTCAAGAACCACTGGGCCAGAAAAGCTGAAACTTACGTGAAAGCATCCTGGGGTAGTGTAGATTTTAAATTGTTCAAATCATATCCCCGGGGGAAGGGCGGGGCCACAACGGGGAATCAGAGTTTTACATAGAAATATATAGGAAAATCTTTGAAAATCTTCTTCTGAAGAACCACTGGGCCAGAAAAGCTGAAACTTATAATATGTGCACATGGAAGCATCCTGGGGTAGTGTAGATTTCAAAATGTTTAAATTATGATCAGTGGGGTAGGGTGAGGTCCCAATATGTATTAAAAGGGGGAAATCTGGTAAAGAACAGAATGGTCAAAGCTTCTCAGGTGAGCGATGTGGCCCATGGGCCTCTTGTTTTTTAAATGGTGCCCATCTGCATAACTATTAAACTTGCTTTCTGGCAAAAATTATCTATTACATTACGTCTGATCAGACCTTGTTATCTCGAACTCAGATGGGCAAAGAGAAAAACAAACCTCCAGATATCGAGGCTAAAATACAATATTTCAGCCTCGATATCTCGAATATCAAAAATTTTTTTGCAAATAGAGGTTAATCATTAGCCAATAGGACTTTCAATTCACTTCGACATAAATATCCATGTGATATCATGATATTAGAAATATCGAAGTCTATGTACCTCATAAATCATGCATATAAAGAGTTTTATAGTAATTCCATTGGGTAAGCTTAGTAAATATACTGGATCCAAAGTGCGGAAGTGGTTGTACATGTAAGTTCGATATCAGCAATGGTGCATGTTAGTATACGTTCAGCGGATAGAGATCTTTTTTTTTAATCTGTCATTTCTTCCTTGATAGATAGACATCAAAAGTCAAAAGGTCAAAATTGGCGACAAATATCGAGTCCAGTTTACATGTATGTAGGCGCAAGCCTGTCCCCTTCTCTCTAAAGAGAATAGATGATTTTGGATGAGAATTTCGAAATTTGCAGTTAGCCTGACTTCCTGAGTCCATTTTCTGCAGTACTAAACTCCGAACTCTAGTTCAAAGATCATGTTGAAAAGGTTTCAGAGTCAAGGACAGGCACGTAGCAACGGGGGGGGGGGGGGGGGCTGCCCCCCCCCCCCCCCCCACTTTTTTTGCCAACACTTTTACCATTGAAAATGTTCATTGAAAGCCCCCCCCCCCCACTTTATACTAAAGTAAAGTAACATGAAGGAAATACAGTATTGTAACTTAGAAATTGATATTGAAAGGAATTATAGTGAAAAAAGTTTGCCCTTAACCAACCCCCCCCCACGAAATAGGATTTTCGACACACACACACACACTTTTTTTTTTGTTTTTGTTTTTTGCTTGTCAACTTTTTTGTTTTTGTTTTTTGCTTGTCAACTTATCAGGTAAGTAAAAATAAAATTAAAAAAATTTCTGTGCCCCCCCCCCCCTTTCAAACCGATGCTACGTGCCTGAAGGAAAAGAGGTAAGGTGTTACTGTCTGAGAGATAACTTGATTTTTATATTGTTATCCCTACATTGTATATAAATGAAATAAGAATCAAGAAGGGTGCCCTGTAGAAACAAGTGTCTTGGGACATTCATGTCTACTGTTATATTCATATTGTGAATACTTTGGACTGTTACCATCAAAATGGATGTTCATACTTCTAGAGTAAAGATGATGTATCAAAATCAAATCATTAACTTTACAAACCCTGTTTTAGGATGCTCGATACTCCTTCTGCAAAAGTTTTCGAAAGATCCCGCGCTGACGAACTTAGGAAGGTAGTCGTAAAATCATAGCATAATGTTATCTAAATATTTAATTTCCCCAAATTACATTTTTTAAATTAATATGCATTTTGAAAATGTTATTAATGAAAGAAGATTGATAAAGAATAAATATTTTCTGGATACGAACGACATTAGTCTTACTTCCGTTTTCGATGTGTATTACGATTTGACCTCATGAATAATTCATAAGGGATTGGAAGGAGGCTTCGGCTAGTACAGGAAGGGTTGCACCATGTCGGATCGTGAGAGTGGTGACGAGCAGCAGGCTCAGGGTACTTATTACAATCTTACTATTTTATTTTAGGCTTATTTTCGCTGTTCTGTAGTTGCCAATGACTTTATTTCTCTCATGATCCTCGAGAAAATGAAGAAACTGTCGTTTGTACGTTAAAGTGCATTTCCCTGTCAACTTCCATGTTTTAGAGAAAAGCCATGCCATATTTGGTATTTTTTAATCTTTTTTGAGGCTCCGTTATTGGACATTTGCATTTATTAGACTATAGTTTATTTATCTTTGAACAGCGTATAATATGCTGAATCAGAAAGTTCGCCACCACTTGTACGGGAAAATCCAACATGGCGTACCTTGACGTTTTAGATTGTTATGACATTTTAAACAAGAGCACGAATTTGGGAAATTACATTGCGTTTTATGCAGGAAAGGGGTTATTTTCTTAGTCTTTTCCACATTTACTTGCAAGTGGGCCTCATGATATGGACAAGCCGGCGAAAGTATGCATGACCTCGGTGACAGGAGGAAGTGAACGTCTGCTTGTAATTTTGAAACCTTAATCAAGGACTTGTTACATACACAAGCTGTCAGTAAACGTGAGCACCCACGCAAATGAAATACAAGTGACAGAATTTAACTGCAGTGTCAAATCATATTGGTTTATTTATGTACGGAAAACAGTAATTTATGGGAATTTTATATTTACTAAACTTGGCTACATGGTAGAATTCACTTGGAATTCCCCCTCCCCCTTTTTAAAAATAGCGATAGAAAAAGTTTTTAGAGATACTGGAAATTTTCTTCAGAAGATGAACTCTGATAAAAAAAGGCAGCACATTTTATTTGTAAAGAGTTTCTGTAATTTTTCTCAGATTTTGATTCCAAATTATTTATTATAGATTGATGTACAGAGCTTCTGGCTCAAGCTCTGAAGCTTAATGTTTCCTATGTTGTTTTAATGATTAGCAATAATAAGAAATTGACCATTCACATGAAGGACTCGGTTTACATGAATAAACCATTCACTTGAACATAAGGACACAATTTACATTTGCATTGCTATTTAGGCATTATACGTACATGCTAACATGATTGAGAAAAACATAACCATAATAACCCAAAATACTCAAGTCTTAAAGTTTAAAAAGCACATTTAGAATTTAAATCAAGGTGTTCCATTAAATTACTTATAAAAAAGACCAAATCACTGAAAATTGCAAAATATGAAATAAACAACAAAGTGAAGGGAAAATGTTATGCAATTCAAGGAGATGGTTTGACAAGAATAACAAGATATATACTCTACAAAAAAAGAAACGCATATTCAGATTAAACCTGATAATCAAAGTTTTCAGTTTAATCCTTATTTTTGTAAAAGTGATTTTAGAGGGTTTTGATAAAAATTAAACTTATCATGTGTTGCGAGTAGAAAAGTGAAGTTTATGTCATTGTCGACGCCTCCAAATTCTTTGGGAATACCGTTTTAACTAATCCCTATGTCCTTTGCGACGACTAACTATAAGCGCTGGTGGATTTCCAATGTCCGGATGTTGTGCACGAATACCAGCTCCTCTCAGTCTCTTGCGAACAATTTATGCACTTTTATGCTGATTTTTTCATCCAGCAATTGTAGCAGCAGTCTTTACAGCAAGTTCTGAATCACGTGAGGTGCTGAAGGGGGAGGGGATCAGACGGTCCTGCTTGGTTACCTGCAGACGGCCAATTCTTGGTCTTCCGACGTTAGCTTAACGGCTGCAAAGCCCATTGATGTATTCCAAATGCAGTTGCAACTTCCTGTTGCGTAGCTCCGTTTAATAGCATCGTTAGCCTGGTTGTGTTCATCTTTGTTTCGGCGTGGCATTGCAGCATCAACACTTCAATCAAATCTTAAATATGGGTTTAATAGGAGTATTAATAGTTTCCCTAAATTCAAAATATCAATGAAAATAGACGTCCGATTTAGAAGAATTCATGAAAAACATTACTTTCATAAACACGTTTAATCAGGGGAGATAATTCAACACTTGGGTTTTAAAAGCCCATGTTGTCCTTTAAATAGGTCACAGGTATCCAATGATATAAAAGATAGTTGTTCCATGTACATTTGAAAAATTTCTTTGATGAGTAAAGCAATATGCGTTTCTTTTTTTTGTTGAGTATATTTTAAATTGCATAATCCTTCAAAAATATCCCTAAACTTTTATGAAGGAATGAATATAAATTGCCCAAAGAATATGTCACATATTGCTTTTTGCATCACAATGTATTTTGATTTAAATACACATCCCTTGCTTTACCTCATTAAAACTTCTTTAATATTTTGATTATTGTGTTTTTTAGGGTCAGGGGAGCAGGAGCTGGCTACAAGGACTCTCCAGATACAGTCCAAGCGCTTCTATCTGGACGTCAAGCAAAACAGACGAGGCCGCTTCATCAAAATCGCTGAGGTTTGTTTTCAGACTACACTGTAGAACTTGCACTTTGTCATTGCAAGGTCAGGAAAAGTTTCATTGGTACAGTATTCAGTTGAATTACTTTACAACTGCTTATTGGTTTTTGAGAAATGAAAGGATATTTATATCATTTTGGGGAAGTGGTACTATGACCATGTAGTTATGCTTATGTCACAAGTAATTTTAGATGTATATAGAGAAGTGTTTAATTAAAAGATGTTTTTAACAAGGATATTTTCTGAAAATTTAACTTTGATTTTGATTTGTTTTTTCCCATTAAAAATTTTCATTCACAGTAGCAATGTACAACAAAATCTTGCGAATGTTTTTATACAATATGAATGAATGATTAAATTTTCAGCATCCATAATCTAGCTTTTTCCAGTCATTTTTAAACAGTTTGGAAATATATTTCTTCATGCATATGGTGACAAAATTGAAATATTTTAATTACTGTTAAGAGAAGAGTTTTGTCACTTGTATAACATCTGTTTCCAAGATCCTCATATTCATGCAACATTAAGAAAGACCCTCTAACACAACATCAAGAAAATGATGTTTTAAACATGAAAATGGTTGAGCTTGAATTTTTTCCCAATGTCATTTAAAAGTCAAAACAATTTTCTAAAATTCTATCACAAAAGAGGTGTATTCTAACATTTTTAAGCAATACGCTTGCTTGTATGTGGGTTTGTATGTGGGTGGGTGAGTGTTGTGTAATGGAAGATAGGATGCGCTCCACTTTGCAGTGACCTTGTTCCATCTATATTGATCATTATCTAATAACAAACAATTGAACTGTTTGATGCTGTACATTTTGGTTAATGTTTTAGCAAATGTGTACTCAGATTTTGTTGAAACGCAGACAAGGCTCAGTGCCTAAGTCAAAGAACAAAAACCAAGCATGCATGGATTTGATTTGTTGTAAATTATTTTTTTCTGGGGAATTTTGAAAAGGAAGTTAATAAGGCAAAAAACATGTGCTTTAACAGTGCTCCCACTACTGACACTACTGTACTATTTGTAGGAAATTTAATGATTCATTTAATTGAAAGTCAAGAAAAGATCAAAGTGATTTTATTTTATTTTTAAATTTTTAATTGTCACAGTTTTTGGTATCACAAACATGAGCATTTGTAAAATGCATTAGTTTAGATGAAATATTACCATACATGTACCAATTTCTTGATTCCTCTGAAATATCAAGAACCTTTTTCCTGAGAATTTGCTGAAGCTCCCACTCTACATAGATACATGATGTCATGTTTAACCAAAGAGACAAATTGCTCATATGTCTCTACTATAGATAGTTAACTGTTACAGAAGTCAGGAACAGATTTCACTGGTCTCAAATTTGATCACCTTTTCAAAGAATAGACAGTCCTAATCAGGCATTGAGATCTGGAGGTAGATATGAAAACCAAACCTTGGCAGTTTGTCATTTGAAATGTACAATAATTAATTCCAAAATTTATACATGGACCTGGATTCTGTTGACACAATTTATTTAAGACAGCCAAAGCCAAAGGCTCACCTGAGGGTTTTAATTACTTAAGGAAGAGTGTCTTGCTGTAAAGCATCTTGGGTAAAGGGGTCCAAGTTTGATCAAATGGAGAGTGATGTCCCTTTATTAAATTTTATAGAAATTTTGCAACCATATGCGTTGACTTCTTTCTTTCTCAACTTCCAAGTATTAGTACCAACAGTTCTATTATTTGTTTCTTTCAAAGATGCATAGATTAGGAGTACTTATTAAGATGAAATTTGCATCAGATGTTGCATTTGAACTATATGAATTGAATGCTGGAGCAGGCCATTTTCCAATCTGAAGTGTGTGTCTTACAGGGAATTCTACGTTGTTCATATATGAGATGCATATCAATAAATAAGCATTAATTCAGTTGCTTTCATGTGATCTGTTGTTTCCACAGATCAGTAACAAGATCAAAATTTCTAAATGAGGTTAATTGCTAATTGATACAATCTTACCAGTATATATAATGACACACTTATAAATATGTTGATTGGAGAAAACATGTAGCCAATGGTTTTCAAATACTATATGTGAAGCAAAGTTGACAGCTATGCTTTAATACTTACATACACACAATGATGAAACTTACATAAATCTATGCTATCTTCAGTGTTTGAAACTGACTCTAAAATTAGCTAGACATGCATGGCTGATTGCTACATGTAGTGAAAGTTGTCCACCCTGCCAAAAATGTACTAGCCCTGAATAAATAATTGTCTTTTAAAAGTTCGTTTTAGCAGTAATGTGAATGGAGCCAGCTCACTTATATATTTGATTCCGAATCAGTCCTATAGGCTGATGAACTCTACCAGTTTGCTTGTTTCACTTTGCAACCAGTATTATTAATTAATTTGAGAGAGTTTTATCAAATATCTGAATTTTAATTAATGGAAATTTTTTACACATCCAGCCAGGCTTCAATACTTGCAAATCTGTTTGTCCGTTACAAAATTTGAGCGGCTTAGGCCATCGCGTGCCGATTATTTCAAACACTGCTGTCTTTCTAATAAGGCCTGCATTACCTAATGAGATCTTTCTAAGTTTTTGTGGCCAAGTGAGTGTTAAAAAGGAAATTTCAAAAATAAAATCAGTCACACAAAAAGTGTGAGTGTTATATTCATTTATCGTGACAGAAGCTTTAAGTTTTTTTTATTGATTTTTGTTGGAGTCTTAAATTTCCTGCAAAAGGTGCTAAAATAAAACTAATATTAGTGTTTGGGATGACTGTGATGTGCAAGTTCAATACTGGTACATGTGAATTAACCATAGGTGTAATTTGGTAAATCAAGTGTTCATAGATATATAGCTGTTTACAAAAAGCATACCCAAACCGAAAACTGTTTCAACAAAACTTTTACAGAAAAGTGATAGATTTGCGAATAAAAGTGGTAGGCGAGAGATGGAGTGAAAAAGCGGTAGACTCCCGCCTAAAACGATAGAGGTAACAATATATATGTATGCAAGAAGTGAGAATTCAGCCTTCGGTATACTTTTATTTTTGCAGTCTGAGATTTATGAAAAGTCCTATAGGCCAGTAAAACAAAATCGTATTGAAAAGGACTATGTCAGTTAAAGCTACTTCTTTGGGAATCGTGTCCCAACTTTTAATGAAAATTTTCAGATTTTATTGCTATAAATAGTCAGATCATATATAGCTTATAAGTTAAGTCTTATCTCGTACACCATGAGGCCAACAATAAAAAATGATTTGTTTGATGTACTCTGACCAACCCATCAAAATCTCGCCCCTACCCAATCATTTTTTTAGCACTTTGAATTTTTAATTTCTTTAATTTTGTTTTATATGAAATAGAGATTGTTTCATTTTTAAGCTATTAAGGTATATATAATTTTTCTTGGATGTTTTTAGATTGAAAATTTTCATAGAAATAAATATAAAATCTGTCTAGTTAACAAGTGGGTATTGAAAACATCAATAAATTTCTGAGTTTGTAATTCTTTTTTACGACTGTTAATTATCAATTTGATCAATACTATTAAGCAAAAAAAACAACTACCTACCTACCTACCCACCTTGAAAAATGTGGGTCAGAGTACATCAAACAAAAATATTTTTAATGGTGGCCTGATATGTAGAGTAGAATTTTCAAACCTTGCCAACATGATCCAGAAGTATAGGTCTCTGACCTAATGTTGTAGTATTATGTCTTTCTATAACTAGATTGTATCTAGATTATATTTTGCATATTGTAAAATATAGAATCATCAAACCTTGTCAATTTGATATGCATTAAAATTTTGTCAAAATATAATACTTTTATCAAGGAGGAATTTTTTATTTCAGGTTGGAGCAGGAGGTAAGAAGAGTCGTCTCCTCCTGGCTATGTCTACAGCAGCTGAATTCAGAGACTACCTGACAGAGTTTAGCGAACATTATGCATCACTTGGTAATTTTAACTTGAAATTCTTAGAGTAGCTGGCTGAGATATTTCTCTAAAACATTCTTAATATGTCTAAGAGGCTTCTATTTTAATTTTTTTTTAATACAAAAAGAAAAATCCCAATTACCCCGGTAATTGTGTTCTTAGTTCCTGCTGCATTTACCGTAGTATGTTTAGTAAGACTATCTGATTCAATGAGATGACCTATGGCTTTATGTTTCTGTATGCCATCATGTTAAATGTTTAAACCTCTACATATTTTTTAGTACATCTGAAATTTCTGAGTCAATTTTGGGTTATTTATGTACACTGTGTATTGGTGAAAACTAAAGTAGACATGGTTTTTCAATGTGGTAAATATTTACTTAAAATTTGAAGCCACAAAAATTTTAAATATCCATGGAATTTCAAAGCAGTGTACTCGTAAGTTTATTATTTTCCACAAGAAATGCCGTAAAATATGATGAAGTAAAGTACCCAGAATATGTTTGAATTTGCTAGAAAAGCTTGGGAAATTTCATCAATTAGTCTCACTCAAAATATGCAATTAAAATAAATTATAACTGGTTGTTTACTGTTTAGCATACATTTACAGTACATATAATACTGTAGACGTACTTTTTTCCACAGAAAACGTTTTCCGCATGTTGAAAATTAATTACTGTCACATGTCTTACATTTATATTTTCGGAAAATTTTTTGTAAATTAATACCACGCGAAAAAAGGCCCTCCTTAATTAGCACCAAATTTTCTGATAATTTGCCCGAGGATGGGAAATTAAAAAGTGAACAGATGGTGAAAGAAAACCGCCGCTACTATCTTGACCTAAAAGAAAACCAGAGAGGGCGGTTTCTGAGGGTAAGTACGGTACGTATCACCCCTCATTTTCCATTTTCATGCTTCACTTATTGATAATTAAAGATGTATATTAGTTATATATATATATATATTAATCAGTTAAGGTATTTACTGATGGTATATGTTTTATTTTTTTTATGAAATATGTAATTAATATATAATAAATTAATCAATTTTCAGTTCTTTTTTTTCCTTTGAAATATTGATTCTTGTAAAAAATTATACACATATTTGGATCATGATCAGTGATAATATTGTATATACATGATAAGAAGAGAATATGATCCTATTCATTATATATCTCAGTCATTTACTGCTTTTCATGCACATGAGTTCATAATCACTGTCATTGCAATTTGAAAGCTTTGAACAAACAAGGTGAATCTACTGACATGCACTTACAATTTTTAAGCATGTATTCTATGAATTTCAAGAGAATTCTGATCTATAAATTTTCAGTGTACTGTTTTAAATTAGGTCGCCCAGACGAGACCCCGTGGTGGGCCCCGCTCTCAAATTGCTATTCCTGCTCAGGGAATGATCGAGTTTCGAGATGCCCTCACTGACCTCCTGGATGAGTTTGGGACAGATGACCATGGTGAGTCAGATACTGGTAAATATTTCACAATTTTTTCTTCCTTTTATGTAGAGAGTGTTAGTTTTTGTTCACAAATATGGATCAATTTGTGTATGTTCATCAAACACTGTAATCATTGTTTGTTTGTGGAGGATCCATGTTTGTGGATTATGTTTGCGATCCTTACTCAGATATATGCATCTAAATAAACAATAACTGTAAAATCTCCTGTATGCATATATCTTCACAAAGAACTCATTGAAAGGTGTATATTTGCTCAGCAAGCCTCGCCAACATGTGTACCATTTCAAATCATTGGATAAAGCGGCATTAAAGCCAATATCAAAGTACACAATATAGATATCCTCTGTTTACAGGTAAACTTTGATATCTCAACATCAGATATGTAGACAACCTGCGATATGTCACAGTGTGTCTGCAGTCCCGGCATTATTTACTATATATATGATTTGCAAAAACTCTGATATGTTGACCTCGGTAATGTCAACTACCCTGCACATCTTGATGTATATTCACAGTCCCAAGAGCAAAATTTACCTGGTATATGTCGACATCGGAGCAATTTTCTGCTTCACTTAACCTAATTGTTTGTCAGCTGGTTGCTCGTCACGCACGTATGACTCCATGTATCTCGAAATTCACACCCATGTTTTGACTACATAGTGCTTCTATATAAATGTGTTTGTAGAGGAATCCCAAGCCCCCCTCAGCATCTCTGAGAAGTTAATTGTTTAATGTTCAGCTTGGGTAATATCAATGATAAATCTACTTGATTCGATGTAAATATACAACTGTTTATTTATGTCGAAATCTAACAAAACTTTATCATTTTGTAAAAAAAGTAGCTAAATTACAATGAATAATATACACATTGAATTCAGTTTAACTTAAAAGTTGTGGTAAAAATGCATTCAACAGAAAACAATCCAATCTATGACATGCATGACTGTTGAATCAGCGGTAATATTCATGCATGTGTAACATCATTAAGTGTGTTTTAATGCACAAATCCAATCAAATTTTGATTTGAAAATGAAATAAAAATAGTGAATTTTTTCCCGTATCACGGAAGTCAATTTTATACCGTTGCTATTCAGAGTTTATAGAGCGCATTTTGTATCCTGTGCTGACAAAGCATGGGGAATGCTGGATGGAAAACTGTTACTAGTAAAATGAGAAGATTTCGATGAAAAAGGAAGTATTTCATAATTCTTAGATTTTCTAATAAATATAGTGGGATAGCTGAAACAAACAAGCTACAGTCTATTAAGACATGTACATAGTTACATGTCTGTTTTTCTGTGCAGTAAAATTAAGGACTTGAGTCTCAACTCTGATATCTCGACACCTCAGATATCTTGACATTTTCTGATTGTTCATTCGATGTCGAGATTATGCAGTTTACCTGTATTTTGTTTGCCAAAAAACATTGATCTCCATAGATTAAAATGATTCCACAGTATCCATGCATTGTTATGTTTCATGAAATTTCTGTATCATTCAATGGATGAATTCATGCAACATGATGAATGTTTTATTTTGTTTTTTCAGAGGGACAGAATGAACTACCAGAGAGTAAATACTTAAGAGTAGAAAACAAAGTATTCTATTTTGATGTTGGATCAAACAGAAGAGGTGTTTACCTCAGAATTTCTGAAGTAAGTGGTGTCCTGGTAATTTTAAACTTACCTTTGATCAGTCCATTCACCACAACCTGACTTGACTGATTGGGTAGAATTTCTCCTCCTTATGCCAAAAAAAAAATCTCACCAATTTCATTCCTTTACAATGAAACTTGTTTATACCTATAAATGAATTTTTGTTTGCAGTGTAGGCCTCATGCTTTTTGAACTGTATTCAAGATACCAAAGTTCAACTGCCAATACGTTATAAAATTAGTAAATTTATGTTTCAAGTAATGTTCATACCAGTAATTCAATTTTAAAAATAAACCCTTCCCCACAAACCCACACAAATCTTTTAAAAGTCACTTTTATAAATTTTTAACCTTATTTGTTGTCAGGTTCGTGCTAATTACCGGACTGCAGTTACCATTCCAGAGAGGTCATGGGGCAGGTTTCGAGACATGCTATGTGAGTTCTGTGACAGTTCAGCAGCCAGTAAAACTAGTCCTGGTGGGGGCGGAGGAGCTGGAGGAGGGGGAGAAGAAAGCCAGTAAGGCTGCTACAAAAAACGGGAAAGGAAATGTGCTTTAGGCGGATCAGGGGACACGCATCATGAAAGCTAAACATTGTGAAAGTGACCAGTTTATTTATTTACATGAAAGGTGGGACATCACCAGAAACTTTGTCAGGTTGAGTGTTGTGACTATGAAGGAGACAGACCAGAAACAATAAAGCAGCTTCTATTTGTAAAAAAAAAAAATACGTCGGGATACGGTATCCAGAGAATAAGGACTGAATCAAGGAGAACCTAGTCTTTCACAAACTGTTACATATTACTATAAGATTATTTCAGCATGTGATTTTTTTTGTATTATTTATATCATGACTGGTCCTAAGGACAAACAAATAATTCAATCCATTTAATCATGTAAGATATTAAGGACAAACAAACTTAGACAAAGGAAGATCACTTTGAATATTCATTGTATAAACAAAAATCGAATAAAGCACATTTCCTTTGTCTCAGCGACCTCCCTTGTGAGGCTGATGGATAAGGAACGGATAGCAGATTTTTCTCTCATCGTAAAGAACAATGTTGGGTGTTTTTTGACAACTAGTGTTATAGTTGTGATTTGCGTAGTGTGGTGTATGGATATTTATGATAAAAAGTTAAAGTATGTTCTTTGTTTTGCACATTTTGTGCACAAATGTTATGTTGTATGGTTATAATTAATAATGTGGTCATAAAAACACACCCTCTGAATTATGGATATACATAGGAGAAATTTTTGAATTATGTATTGGTGCACCAAAGATTGTATTGTTTTAGTTGATATTGTTTGCTCCTTGTTAGAGAAGGTTTATGTATGTTTAACTTATTTCTGCCAGATTGTTAAAAATCTTATTTTTTTTTTCCCTGTTATTGGCTGAGCTATGATGGGTCAGCTGTTAAATTTTAATGTTAAAATTTTATGAAACAAGACCAGCAAGGAGAGTTCTAAAAGTTGTTATCAACAAGTATTTATATCACTTGAAAAATCATTTACTGGCACATGCATTGATACCCCCTGTACTCATTAGTCAGAAGTTATTTTTGCATGCTAAATGACATGTACTTCAAGGCAATAAGTTGTACTAAAGCTGCACAACCCAGTACAAATTCCCAAATGATGCAAACATCAGTATACACATATCTCTTATGAATGTTACCATATTGTGAAATGCAGCGTGTTAAAAAATACATGGTCAAGTGCATCCGTCATCTTAAAACTTTTTTTCTGTAATATATAATTTGCTGTAAATGATTTTTCAGTTGGGTTGCAAATTTCACTACTCAGGTACAGCACTGAGAGCAGAAAGAAGAAGCAAAATTGTGGCCTTTTTAGATGTTAAGTGTTGAGATATGAAATCATTCAGTGTGTTAATACTATAAGTATTGAATTATTGGATTATTACCTACTGTATATTCCATTTTATGTTTGTTTTAGTTAAAGGGGGTTGTGGAATATGTAGACTTAAGTGTATTGTTCTTTGAAAGGAACGTGACATGTTCCTTTTCAATTCAGATTTCTGTCATACCTGACTTTTCAAAATTGAATACCTGTATATAGATGAACAACATTCAGTTTCAAAAGAAACAGCTGTAAATCAGTTAAAATAGGGTTATTACATTGTAATACACGGTTCTGGAAATACATTTGTAAATATACCTGATTAATATAGGTTGGAATTGATTGAAAACCTGGAAGTATGTCATATTTATACCAATTCTATCTATCAGGATTTTCATAAATATTATAACAGAGACTGAAATCTGATCATGAAACAGAACATGTCATTTTATAATTATACAAGGTAGAAATGACGAAGTAAACTTAAAAGCTGTAGGCATCGGACTGCAGTAGGGAAGTGAGCCAGCAAGATGACTCTTCTCAGGTCTTTAGATAGTATGTGATCCAGTTTTACCCAGAATAACATTTCTATATAAGCCTTCTGTTGTTCTCACATCAACACACACAAAAAAAAAAGAAAAACAACAAAATGTGTGACTTGTAAATAACCCAATTTGTTATTATATATCTATAGTGCTATTTATTCAGTGGTTATTTTATTCTGGGTAAAATGAAGTGGCATTTTGATTGTTATTTGTACCTCAAATTTGGGTACAAACTTTCACTTTCTTTTTGTTAGTATTATGATGGGTTAAAGGAGATGTAGTTTGAGATAGACTGAAAGCTGAAATTTTTTTCAATTTTATTCAATACTGAAACTGATGAACATTATTGCAAGAAAACAAATTTTTTGTCCCAATACAAGTTTGAATCTGTAAGATGTCATCCGTTAATGTTTACTCAATTGATATTTTTTCATCTGATTTAAAAAAAAAAACATGTTGACAGCTGTACATTCTATTAGAAATATTTATGTATTAAAATAGTACAATGTATTGAATTTCTTCTGTGTCCTTATTATGATGTTATCATACAGTTTTTGGCTAGAGGTCTGCAAATGGGAGCAACTTTAAAAAATAAAACAAAAACAAACCAATGCATTACAGATAATGCTGTACATGTGCAATGAAAAAATATCACAATATTCTTCGAACCTTTGCGGATGGAGAATACCATTGGATGACATCTTAACATTAGAGCACCACTGTTTACAATGCAAAAATTGATTGAATTTGTTCCATCTTTATTCATCATTCATCTTGTTGTACAAGTATTAAACATTCAGCATGTTTTAGCCATGTTCTGTTCTTAGTTTATAACTACAGCATTACAATAATGACAAATATACTCAGATTCATGTACTCTGATGGTATGTGAACATCACTGAAAATTGGATTTTGTTCATCAAAATCAAATTCCTAAATAAATTTGGATTTACTAATGCAAAAGTATATGGATTGATTTAAAACACTTGACATTTCTGTGGTAGGCAAAGTAAGATCATATGCCAGTTTGAAAACTGTTTTCACAAGGTTAAGATTCACTCCCACTGGCTGTTGCAGAGGTTGTTAAAATTGCTTGTAGACTCTGTCTACTATGTTGAAAGGCAATCTACATGCTTAAAAATATAGTTTGCAAAAATAAATCTCGAAAGTTGTGAAAATTGTATTGGCAGATGTAAAATTGAAACAAGTTAAGGTTAAAATAAAAGGAGGCTGGGACTTCCAAGTTACTTCAGTATACACATAGGTTCAACTGTACTGTACAAACCCACCTTGTTTTGTACATGTACATATTTCATATTACTTAATAAACAAATTAAGAAGAAATTACATTGCAAATGAATTGATTAGTGATCTTATCAAAAATCAAAAAGAAAATCCATTGAAAGTGCTTTGAATATCCAAGAATTGCGAACACGAGTTATTTATCACCAAAAAGCACCCCCAGCCAAATATCAGAAGAATAAATTCTCATGTTCTACTCAAACTTTTTTAAAATATGGAAAATACAGACACAATTCATTGCAGTGGAAATGTAGACCCGAGTTGTCAAGTAGTCTCCAAATAAGAATACTGATTAAGGTACAATTTTTTTTAAGTTAAGTTCAGCAGCCTTCAATTTTATTTTTCAAACTTCGGTTGCAGTTTTCCCCTGATTCATACTTTTATTCTTTTTTTTCTGCCTTACTGCAATTATGTAATGAGCAAAGAATCAATATCCGAGGAAAATCTCATTTTAACCTCCTTGTAACAGAAAAATTCCTGAAATATATCTTGGAAACTCCTCTCAAATTTGCTTTTCTAGCACTGCAATGAATGGTTTTCATATTTTTGGTCAAATTACATTGTACACATGTGTTCTATACAAGTTTTAATCAACTGTATGCCAACCAATGCGGCTAAACTATTCCTACATCTGCAGTGAAACAAAATAATCAAATTTATTAATCAACCATTGCTTCCAACAAATTTTCTTGGATAAATGGTGTCAAATTATAATTATAACTAGAACTGTCCAAACGGGACAAAATACCCCCCGCTGGGTGTTTTCAGAAGCAAGTTTTTCCATAATAAAGATATGTATCACACATGAATTATGAAATTTTTCTTCCAGTGACCTTGAACTTCCCCAAATGACCTTGGGTCATGGTCATGACACACCCTTGGGTCATGGGCAATCTTTGCGTGAAATGAGAACCTACCAAGTTTATCCATAAGAAAGATATGGACTGGACATGAATTATTAACTTTTTCTTCCAGTGACCTTGAACTTCCTCAAGTGACCTTTAATAATGACACACTTGGGTCATTATCTTGCATGAAATGAGAATGCTTTATCCATGAAAGAAACCGGACATGAATTAAAAGTGACCTTGAACTTCAAGTGAGTAAGGTCATGACACACCCTTGGGTCATGGGCAATCTTTGCATGAAATGAGAACCTACCAAGTTTATCCATAAGAAAGATATGGACCGGACATGAATTATGAACTTTTTCTTCCAGTGACCTTGAACTTGCCCAAATGACCTTGGGTCAAGGTCATGACACACCCTTAGGTCATGGGCAATCTTTGTGTGGAGTAGTAGATTCTAATGTCCCTCTGTAAGAAAGATATGGACCGGACACGTTTGCACAGACAGACGGACAAGGTGATTCCTATATACCCCTCAAACTTCGATTGCGGGGGGTATAATAATTTTAACCCGTTAGAGAGGCCATGGAAATCATGAACGTGATGCATCTTCTTTCCAACAGAGAATGTCTTGCTCCAATCACAAGTTTAAACAAACAGTCACTTCCTATGTTTACATCATAGGTAAATTAAAATATGAAGATTACAAACAGTAATCAAGTTCAATAGGCCAATGAAACAAAATGAATCGCAACAAGTGCAAGCATAGACCTCAAATATCAAAAGGTGGAATCAGGTGCAACAAAGGAGTAAGCATCCCCTGGTGTCTAAAGTTCAAAAACTGAGCAAAGCCGTTCAATTACTCAGCTAATCTAATGCTACATGTGTAAGATTCAAAATAAATTTGTCAAGATTTCATTTTAAAAATTTTTATTCGCATTCAGTCTACACATTTAACAATGAAACCAACCTCAGTGCAATGTTGATCATTTTCATTCTGACGAGCGTGCAATGTCAAGAATGAATCAACTGAGGTGCAAGGTTGGACAAGAGTCCCAATAAAATGAGACTCTTCAAGTGCACAAATCTGACAGTGTGCAATGCCAGCAACAAAGATAATGAATCATTAAAACTTGACAATGAAATGATCGTTAATGAAATCATATCATGATTGAAAGAAATGATGTTGTTCTCTAATGGTATTTGAATTATGATGACAACAGTTCTATTTTTTAGCATAAGAGATCTTCATGGCATTGCTAGGAGTGATCTTGAATCCTTGAAGGGCGTCCTTAGCAGCACCTGACTGGACTTCATTTTCAAATTCAACGAATGCAATGTCATGGCGACCAGGTACAAGTCGAACCTCCTTAAATCCAGGAAACCTAGATTAAAGTTAAAATACATTCATAAAATGTAAAGATAGCATCAAGAAATTTTTGTTACCAAGTTAAATCTAATAGGAAGAAATTCTGAAATTGAAGACATAGCATATATGTCACTACTTTTAAATGTTCATGACCTTAATGGTTATCTCCCCTTTTTTAATTAATAAAAAAAAGATTAAAAAAAAAATTCTTTTATTATAATGCATTCATCATGAAAAGTCATTGGTACTCTCAGTTAAGCAACTGTACTGCTTAATTAAAACTTTTTACAACTTTTTTCTATAAAATGCTTTAATATAATATCTTTCTGAGGACATTTAAGGGAAAGTACTATTAGGGATTGAAAACCTTAATATAACGAAAAGTCATTGATATTCTCAAATGTGCAATTAACTTTTTTTTACCGGTAATTTCTCAAAATGTCTTTCACTTACTATACTAAGTAGGATCTACTTACTGGTTAAACAACATGGATAACATCATTTCATTAGTCTCCTCTGGTAAGTTGGTGAGGAAGAGGATTTGATTGGGGGGTTGTTCTGGGATAGCAGTGGGGGCTGCCGGCTGGCTGGGTGGGGCTGCTGCTGGGGCTGAAACACACAAATGAAATTACAGTGTATGTCAAAAAATAAATCTAAGGAAAGGGTCATCTTTATCATATAAAACCAGACAATACAATGTAACTCCAAATAAATCTATGGAAAAAGTCATCATATTCTGACATCAAAGAATATATAAACTATAAGAGTGTGTGATGTAATTACATACCAATTTTTAGCGAGGAAATCATTATTACTTGTGCTTAAAAATTAATTGCGTTTTATTTGTAATAGCTTCAATATGTCTAAAATAACACTAAAAATAAATTCAGTTTTTAAGGACATATTTTCTTGCTAAAATTTCCACTTATACGGTATTTTCTTGCCCCTTATTTGTATCTTCAGTCTCTAAAATTTATTTCTATTCAACAGAAACTTGAATATCATTTCTAATTTAAGAAAGCATCTGTTTATTGGATGAAATTTTCTCTTAAATATGACCTGTGTTAACAGTTACGCATGCCTATCACTAAATCCTTTTTCCCTTTCTTGCAATCTTGTACAACAATAAGTCTACTTACAAGGCTGTGCTGGTGGGGGTAACACTGCATTAGAGGCAGAAGCAGCAGCGGCAGCAGCTTGTCTGAAATTACATAATCATTACATCAAATCAGAGCCTGTCACATAATGGGCTGGACAAAAACTTAAGTTCTGGGGAGATCACACTGAATTACAGTGAAAGGTCTCTTTTACCAATGATGTGTATTCTAAATTTTTTGTCTAATACAATCGAAAATTGAAGCTCCTTTCGAACTATTTAAATGCTTAAAATATTGTCTTTTTTGGAATTTTTAAATATCAATATCTTTGCAAACAGTGGTGTTTGGATTTGACAAATTTTATTGTATGATTAAAAATTTGCTACTCTACTGCAATGTGAATCTACTGTCTTGGCTAACCAAATTTTCAGTACTCAGATGTTGGAGAGAGCAAAAATCAGCTGTATAGCATATCTCATAACAGTGTGCTTAGTATCCTTACCTATTTGCTTTCTTCTTCTTTTTACTCTCGGGCTCATGTTCCTTTGGCCTCTTGGGTCTCTCCACAAATGTTCCTTTCATTTTGGCGATTATGTCAGAATCTTTCTTTGCATATTGTATTCTCTAAAAGATTGAAAGATCTACACATTGAAAAAAATCCATTAAACTTTGAAACTGATTTCTGAAATCCACCATAAAAACAAGGTTTTTATTATACCAATCTTATATACATTTATCACTGATAAATATAAATCACATATAAATCTATTCTTGACATTATATACAACCCTCTTTGTTACCTGGTGTAGGGTGACACAATGATCAGAGGGCAAGTTCCTCAGTCAAGGCCTGTACCACACACACACGTCAAGCCATGACAGTGGAAACATGCCATCTTGTCATTTTTGACCATTAATTTCAGATTAAATAATTGCAACACAAATTAGCCATTTTGTCATTTTTGACTATTATTTGAATTATTGCAACACAAAGTAAAACAGAAATTATCAAATATCTCTTTGAAATCAAATAAGTAATTCTTCTCTGTTTACTAGTACAACAACAGAAAATAATTTTACTATATAGGAACATATTTACCATCACAAAAAAAATTAACAAAATATGATACCATTGGTTTTTCATAGAATGGGAAACCCTGCATTGACCGCAGTGCACTGTTAGCACTGTTAACATCCTTAAATATTACAAAAGCTTGTCCTCTCATCTTCAAAGTTTTCATTGCCACAATGTCCAGGATCTGTCCAAACTGAGAGAATATGGCATACAGGGACTTCTTGAGCTCTGGAAAGGAAAGTTTTGTTTCTTTTAAATCATAAAAATGCAGTCATTACAGGATATTTAAATTTAGTTTAATACATTCCAAACAAAATAATTGGAACATTACTTTATGAAAAATGTAAACAAAAACAGAGGTTGAAGCAAGGAAGGGGTCCAAAATGGTGTCCTCCCTTGTGTTGTTTTAGAATTATGTGTATGATTTTTTTAATGTATACTTCATACAGGTTCTACAATAAGCAGGCTCCTGTTGTTTTAACTTGTGATGGTCAGCCGGGTTCGATCGCCGGTGGCCAGATAGCTCAGTTGGTAGAGCACCTGACAGGAATTTCATGGGGCCCGTGTTCGAATCCCATTCTGGTCTGCTGCAATTTCTCCTTTCACTTTACAAACCTAATCAGTCAAGGAGTTTACAAGACTATTCTGGATGAGTTGAGTGACTCGAATTTCTCGTCATTGTACTATGAGCACCTAGATCTTACGGAGCTGAGGGCCTGAGAACTGGTGAAGGGAAGTCTACATACTTGTAAATAAATACTTACCATCTTTTTTCACCTTTTCATTCAGATTGTTTATGTAAATTGTTTGGTTTGGTCTTGCATCCATTTTTACTGAAAGTACAGAAAAATCGATAAATTCAATCTCTTGTAAATGTGTGTAACAATTCTGCTCATTCATATTAAGATTCTATTTGGATAGCATATAATATTTAAGACCCCTAAATCGCTAAATACGGATTTTAACATGTTAAAACATCCTTAGGTTTTCTTCATAAACTAGCCAATTTCGGTAGTCTGAATGGCAGTGTCTATATACACGACCGTCGTGTATATAATTTCAAAGACTATTCGCACGACCGTCGTGTATATAATTTCAAAGACTATTCGCACGACCGTCGTGTATATAATTTCAAAGACTATTCGCACGACCGTCGTGAAAAACATTAAACATCCATTGTATTTATCTTTCCTTGTTTGAGTGCGAGACGGTTCGTCCCCACAGACCATTCGCACTGAGGTGTTTCGTCCCAATTAAGACAGTTCGCACGTACAACCAATTACTTGGTTACATGTATCCGATGTATGTAGTAATTGTCACTTGTTGACAGAAAATTGACTTTTGAACTTTGTTGTATTAATTAAACCATCTGTTTCAACCAATTAAGGATATGGATTCTGTGGAATAAATAACACGAACAAATGACCTGACGCACTGATTTAATTCAAACATCTCAGCTAGTGCCAGTGGTGCTGATATCTTGTATAATTGGGGAAATATTGAGAACAAATGATGCACAATCTAAATAAAATGAAAATTTCTCTAGATCTCTATATTAAGAAACAAGAGGCCCATGGGCCTTATAGGTCACCTGAGCATTATTCAACAACTTTCCAGTGATTGAATTTGTTTTAAGCCAGATGCTATAGCATTTACAATTTGGTAATCATAACTATACACTTAGCAGTTCCTTAGTTTGGTTACTTAATACCCATAGGCAGGGTAGGGGAACAAAAAATGCATTTCAACAAATCAGTAATATTCAGCAATAATCAGTAGTGCCGCTACCACACAGGAATCCTTGACTCTTAGGCTTTGATCCACACATTGCACAATTTTTGGAAAGGCATCCTTGCTTTTCAAAAAAATTTGATGAATACCAAGGAGCACATTTCAAACAATTCATTCATTTTCAGTATATAAGTACAGCCCCCCCCCCCCTCTATGGTACAACTGATCCTGGGGTCTTGAAATTTACAATTCTTGAAAATTGGGTCCCTTGCTCATAACTATATAGGTAGTTCATTTGCTTAAAACCTAGGAACAAAGAATAAAATATTCAAAGATTTAATGTTTTTTCACTATACATGTATAATCAATACAGCCCCCCCCCCCCCCCCCCCCCCCCCCCCCCCCCCCCCCCCCCCCCACCCCCCCCCCGCCCTAACACCAGAACCCCTGACTCTATAAAATTCACAATTTTGGTAGAGGCACTCTTGCTCATTATAACTATGTACTTAGTTAGTTTATTTAATATTCAGGAGCAGAGAAGAAGATTTTCAAAGAAATAATGCATTTTCACTATATAGTTATTTAGCCCCGCCCTAGCACAAGAACCCCTGACCCCAGGGCCATGAATTTCACAATTTTGATAGAGGACTCAATGCTGATTACAATCATGCAAACAGTTTGACTGCTTGATGTCCACGAGTAAAGAAGAAGATTTTTAAAGATTTCATTAATTTTAGTGGTTTTGGCCCCACCCCCAAGGCCCCAGGGGGGTAGGGATCATGAAATTCACAATTTTTGTTCCCCTTCACCCATACATACTTTGTGCCAAATTTGGTTGCAATTGATTCAGTGGTTGCAGAGAAGAAGCTGAAAATGTTCAAAAGTTTACGACCGATTGACGACGAACGACGAACGACGTACGACGAACGACGGACGACGACGGACAAAAACAGATAGCAATAGGTCACCTGAGTGACTCAGGTGACCTAATAAAATCGAGAATCTCTCTTTATATTTTGTATAAAAGAATGAAATCAATATATTTTCAAAGGGCACTAAAATTTAATTTTCAAAAAATAATTGTATGAAACCTGTTTTTATGATATGTTTCTTCCAAAAACAAACAAACAAACAAAATTTTATTAATAATTCTCTTTAAATTTGACTTCACAAGCAGAATCTCCAAATTATAGTTTAGCACCTTAATTACAAAACTGCATGAATCAGACGCTAAATAAACTTTATTATATCTGCACGTGGATAACTATTTTATACGTTTACTTAATTTTGATTAGTAGAAGGTGATTTTTTTGTTAAAACCGTAAAGGAAGTGGAAAGTTGCCTCTGTTCATCATATAAAGAACATAAATTGCCCTCGGTTATACCAACTCCGTTTTCTTAAACGAAATAATAAAAAAAAAAAAAACAAAAAAAAAAAAACAAAAAAACAGGAACGTGCTTCCAACGATGTCATGTTATTGTATGCTCACCAATATTACCTGATATGTGACATTATACAATGTTTTATTTTAGATTTTCCAAAATACATTGACCTTAATGGCAAAAACCGATAGAATATCAAAATATTTGAGCAGAGTGCAAATCAGGCACAATCTGAAAAAAGGCATAGGAAAACTATTATAATTTAAGATCACATAATTATTATAATAATGTGTGAAATACCCACATTACCATGATTACAGGGAAAAAAGACTTTTCATATACATGTACTATATAGATCTGCAGAAAATGAGAAATAAAAGAATTTGCAGAATAGATTTTGTTTTACTTGATTATATCGTGAATTTACAGTAGACGCCCGCTGGATTAGTTATGCTTCAATGCACCCATAAAATTGCACCATGTCAGCACACAGCACCTGTCAAACTGGTAAAAAATGTGACAAAAATTCACCTTCTTTGGTCGGCTCAATAAAATGACTGTTTGGACTGTTCAATAAAATAAATTCTTGGTTTGTAGAAATAATACATTTTCTTCTTGATTACTTGGCTACTTACCGACTTTTTTGCAAGCAAAAAGGGGGGGGGGGGGGGAGGAGGACTGGCGACTTTGCAAGGTCAAAAGTAGATCTATTCACACAATGTGATCATCAATGCTTGCTTATGTTGACAGATTGTTTTTTATTGAAAGGGGTGGTATAATAAATTCTTCTGTATGGGAAATATTTTTGATATAATATATTTGATTTTATTTATTTTCTGTCTCCATAACATATTCTTGAAAAAATCTCGATTAAATGAAACTAATTAAAACAAAACACACACACAAGAAAAGGGAAAATAAGAAGCACAGTATTTATAAATTGTTTTAATTTGTAGCCCATGCACGTAATTTAATACACTGACGGGTATAAAATAATAAAATGAAGGTATATTAGATCTGGAAGTAATTTTGGGGAACGTAAGTAAACTGTACTCTTTCAATAAAAATGGACATAAGGAATAATCAGATATTTTAAGTTTTTTTTTATTTTATTTAAGTTCAAAACTAAACAGCAAATTCTGAAAAATTAATAATGACGTCTTCGATACAAAGTTCGAAAGGTGCTGGTCTCGAGAACTTTGGGGACGAATTTAGGGTACACGACGATAAATGCGGTCGTGTACATATCTCGGGTAATGTGCAATTGCTATATGCAAGACGGTCGTGTAAATAGATTTTACTTAATATCTATGCACGACGGTCGTGTATATATCTCATTACTCTGCAATAGCTATTTGCACGACGGTCGTGTAAATAGACTTTCCATATAGTGTGCACGACGGTCGTGTATATATCATCGGCCAGTCTGAATCAGTAAATGCATTAGATTACAGCAGTTTAAAAACAAAACCTACGTGTAATATAATTTATGGCCAATTTAATTTTACTTCCGATGATACTTAACTTTCTAAATGTGTGTATATATACTGTATTATACACATTTACTTACAAATCTTATAGAAACGTTTTTCCCACGCCGGTAATTGGTGTCGAAGTATACCGTTAGATGGCGCTTGATATGCATTAAGTCGTACCGAGGTTTTTCGTAGCCTCTCAAATATTTACAGTTTTTCTTACTATAACTTTATCATTCATTTTTTAAGTTTTCCACTTAAACTGGTTCATAATTTTATAGAAGCCAGCATATCTAATCTAATATGTAACAAAATTCGTTTGAAAAAAAATTATTTAAAAAAATACCAGAAAATCTGAAACATAATAAAAGGTCATTTTATGCAAAGAACAAGACTTTTAGTTCAGTTTGTCCATGTACTGCAACATCTTAGAGTCGTATGAAATTGATTTCAATTTTTATAATCATAAAAATTCAGAATTATTGATATTTTGCTACATTGTCCCACCCATGATAATTTAATAAGCGCAAAATATCTCATTGAATTCAACAGCTGAATCCTAGTGCCTCATATAACCTGGCAAGATTGTGGTTTATACAAACTCATACTTGCATGAGGACCTTTTCATTTTCACACCACTGACAAAGTAAATCATATATTTTGTGTAACATCTTTTATTTAACACAAAACAACTACAATTTACAAATCGGGGTTGAAATACTGTATACAGAGTAATTTTCACTACAGTTGTAAATTCCTTTTTTTCACCACAGATTCAAACAACATTAAATAAATACCACTGTAGAGAAAATATCACACATCACTGAAAATCAATAATATGACAGATACATAGAATTCAACAATTTTAAAATGCAGAAATTAAAAAGTTTGTGCAGAAAATGCCAAAAAGAAAAAAAATAAGTTACAAGAAATGAAGAATAATTAAACTGTATACAGTAATTCAAGAATCATGTTTACAAATTTAATGCTACAACAGAAGATACATGAAGAGGATATGTATTCATGTAATAAAATTTTTGACAGAAAACAAACTGAAAGGTGGAATGGTTAGTGGTTTACTTAAAAAATAAAGATTTACAAGTAAATGAAATTGTTGGGTGAAAGTGTGCAATATCTTGATTAGTTCAATTGGTTCTTTTATCAAAATTTTACAAACTTTTCAAAGCAACTTTCTGCTGGCTGCAGCTCAAACTGAACATTTTTGGCTAAAGCATTAAGTCAACATTTACCTGATGTCAAACTACAAGGTCATAAAACAAACAAAAGACCAAACAAGTGTATACTGTAGATCACTAAATATTCGCGACACCTTATTTTCGTGAGATAGTCATTTACTCTTTATTAGCGAGACATAATTTTCACGAATTGTTGTTTTTCCTCTATATAATCGTAAGGAATACTTTTAAACGCGAGAGTGAAATTTTCGCGAGCTCATTGTCTCGCGTAATTACGCGAAAATTAAGTTCTCGCGAATAAAATGTGATTTACAGTACACAAAAATTTAACCATGATGATTTTAAGATACATAAACAATGAATAAAATATGGTTTATAAGCACTCCATTCTCTCACAGAAAATGTTGCTCCTAAGATTTTCCAAAAGAATCGTATTTATGAGAAGAATACAAACAATTCTACCTTAGCGCATGAGGCAAAACTTGCCAAAAATGAAATTACAACATGACTACCCGGGTAATTTGTAAAGAAATAGACAACATTTATCCCATACAGACATATATCAGAGTACAGCCACTGTACAGGTATTTATGAACCTTAAGAATTTTCTGTCAATTTGTGACTATACAATTTGACAATGCCACACAATGCACATAATGTAAATACAAGAAGTGTCATATCAGTTATCTTGACTAATGTATTTAATCATGGCTAGGGCAAGGAAAAGTTATTCCCTTTTCTAATGAAATAAAGCTCTTTTTTTTCTAACTGAGCAAAAACATAAAACTTAACAACAGGTTATATGGCAACAATTTAACAATCGATTTGTTGACTAGTTTTTATGCATTACGTTTTCTAGAAATATATCAATAATTCTATGTACCTCTATTTCCTAAAAGAAGACGAAAACTTATTTAGAAAACGGACATCTTTCAAAAATGCAGAAAAAATGATTTAAAAAGTACCCCAAGAGATAGCACAATAGAAAATGATGTTATGGGATTCAGTATTTTAATGTCATTTATCTGTGGCTAAAAGAAATACCTGTTTCATGTAAGTCAAAGACGTTATGGCATAATAAATAAATTGCTGACATTTTATATATAAAAATAACATGCTAATCTCATGTAATCCTAACACTAAACCTTGTAAGATATGGGCTACAATATACTGTGCTTAAAATTAATTACTACCAAATATCTCTGAAGAGACTGTACATGTAGCTCTACTGATTTGTAACAGTGGAAGTACAATGTATAAGTTAAGTATCCTATACTGCTTGTAAATTTTTACTAAGATTTATTGAAATTAGACTTGTGGAAGAAAGAGTACTTTGATAAAGATTTTCACAAATTATTCTTTTCTTTTTCCTGTTGCCTGAAACACATTCATAAAACTTTTAAACATATAAACAGAATTATAAGTCTCTTGATTGTTTTCAGATTATAGGAACATAATCTCATACGTATATGCAGGTAATATTGTGTCATCTTAATAATAAGATAGATAGAATTTGGAAAAAAATCAATATAGAGCAATTACAAATTTAGTTCAAAAATTGAAGTAAAAAAAGCATATCACATACATTTTCTTGATTGTAATCAATTGAGAGAGTGTCAAGTTTGAGTCAACTAGTATGGTATATGACATCTGTACAACAGAGTAACAAAGCACTAAAGCAGTACAATATTAATACATGTATTTATAACAATTGGTACATAATGTATGATGAAATATGAAATTAGAATTTTAAAAACTTTACAATTTACCTCCTGATGATTAAAATGAAATTTAAAGAATTATATGTCCTACTTATACTTATAAAAAAGTACCCAGTAATCTCAAATTTACACTGTTGCTGCTAAAATTACTTAAGAATTTGCCTTTTACTTCAAATCTTAACCATGCATATAAAAGGAGAATATTTAAATATACATGTACATGTACTAGTACTTAAACAATTAGTGAACATTATTGATGCTTTTCAAATAAACTAAAGTAAAATCAATTGACTTTTCAAAATTCAAAAATATCGTAAAAATAAATCTTAATTAAAAAATATTCATGCACTAAAATTGTGCTGTAACCACCCGTACTGAAGTGAGAGGTGTACATTGAAAAAAAAAGTCAGGAAGAAACCATATGCATAAAAATTTTTCTACCAAGAAATCATGACATCCATTAAAGGTCCAATTACGACTGACTAACAAAATACAGAAACTTTAAGGTACATGTACATTCACCTAACCTAGCTTTCACATTGTTCAAAAGGTTGAAAAAATAATTCCAGGTTGATTTCTAATTGCTCTTGCCAAACAGTGATAGAATGATGAGGAAAAGATAGACAATGTCAATGTAAATCTGGAGGGCTCCGTAGATGTATTCCTCAGGGTCGAGCTCGTGTTTCTTACCCCCCACAACCATCTGAGTGTCGTACACCAGGAACTACAAAATAAAACAACAATGCATCAATAAAATACTTCCAAGTCAGAATCACTTTAGATGTATTACTATACTGCAATTCAGAATCTTTTATTCCAAAATATTCCTTTAAGTATTCCTTTAATTCATATACATAAAACTTTGCATATTTCTATATTACATAAGAGAAAAAAATCTATCCAACATGCTCAAGAAAAATTTCTATTCATATACTGGTACTTGTATAGCTAAATGAACATGAAGAATTTGAACATGTAATACATATATGAAGGTGCATTAAAATCCCATTTAAAAGAAAAAGAAATATTTTGTATCGTAAGTGATAACATCAACTGTAATGTGAACTCCACTCAGTATATGAAGCGTCATGCACATCGAAGCCAACTTTTCCATTCACTTTCATTCAATGCATAGAGAGATTCAGAAAGAATAGTATGCACATATTTCAGCATACCGGTATTTAAATTCAGCATAAAGGCAGGTCATTCACAGTCTAGCATAATTGCAAATTACCATTTCACATTCATTTCAATGCATACTGCTTATAGTGATATTCCAGACAATATTAGAGCTTTTTCACATTCTTTACATTAATTATTTAAACCAAGCAGCACCAGTGTGAACAAGTTACTGAAAAGCTCATGCTGCTGTGTCAAGCAGGCATTCATTTTGAGTGTCAGATAATATTTCAAATTGATTTCATACTGACAAAATATTGTCAATGCTACCTATGTTTATGTAAGCATATATAAATTACTTCTTGGCTTTCAAAATGCCCTTATCACCTAACATAGTGGAATAAATTTTCACTAAAATGCTAAGTGTGTGTAGTTTTTTTCAATTTTTCAAGCATATACAACTATTCACTGCATATGCAGAAATATCTGCTGACAATATAATCATGATTTATAATGACTCTGCCATGTTGACAACATCATCACGATTCCACAAAGTATTGACTGAGCCATGTACATTGCACATTTAAATTTCCCTTCATTTTATTTTCCTTTCTAACACCGTCCTGTACAATCTATATGTGCCATGTACATGTACATTGCACAATGGTGAATTTCCCTTCATTTTATTTTCCTTTCTCACACCTGCAAAATCTATATTTCATTAAAATAAACCTATTATAAACATGCCAGACCCCGCATGTATCTGGGAGATGTTCCTATTTCCCAAAAAGTTTACAATAAAATATTTTGGCATTCTATATGGCTTTTAAACCAAATCTACTAATTGAAATAAATACTGTGGATTTTTCCTCAACACCTACTTGTAAAGAGTTGTGATGTACACAAAACATAACCTTAGCACCTAATCTAACACATGTACATGTACATGTATTTACTGACACAACACTTCAGATGAGAAAGAGGATAAATAAAGAGAGATTTGAAAGTAAAAACTTAAAATCAAACAACAGAAAAAAGAATTTTGCTTAAAAGGAAATAAAAACATTGAAAATACTGAACCAAACAACAATTTTGGTCACAAACTACTCTGGTTCTAAATAGCATGGATGTTTCTTCTCTATCAACTTTAAACAGCTTGCAGAATTTGAATTATTTGCCACCATTAACCTAATTATGGACATTTTAATATGTTTGAGCTATGAAAACAGGAGGAAAAGTTAATATGACTGCATTATAATCAATTTTTTGGCCTGAGAAACTATTAATTAATTTCTTTTGGCCTAATGTAAAATTGAAAATAAAAATTAATTGGCATTATTTGTAATAGCTTCTAATTCTTTCAAAATGAAAATTACATCTTGCTAAAAATAAAATACCAAATTTTAAGGATATATAGCTAAATTTGCATCTTGCTAAACTTTCCACTTATGCCATATTAAATTGATAGTATTCTTTTCAATGAATATTAATCTAGCACATGATTGTAAATGTTTACATATTAAGATTTTCCTTAAGACTTCAATTGTTCTACAATTCAAGACAATAGATATATATTAAATGTCATACATTTCAATACTAAGCAATTGCATTAATGGTTCTTTTGATGAGCTATTCTTTCACGCTTCCTATTTTTTTTTGTTTGACACCAATAAACCCAACCATAAATTGATACGAGAAGAAACAAACATCGCTATCTAGACCTTCAAGTAGGCCTAGGGCTACGAATACCGAAACTTTTTAAGGACCTAATTTTTCTTCCCGAAACAGGCCAAAATAATGAGGAAAAGGTAGACCACATCGAGGTAGAGCTGAACGGCTCCGTAAATGTGCTCCTCAGGGCTCAGTTCATGTTTCCTACCACCTACGATCATTTGGGTGTCGTAGACTAGAAACTAGATCAATACAAAGAAATACCAAGTCATGCAATGAAATAAAATGAAATCTACAGAAGAGGCACGATATTCACTGTGTTTGTAAATCAATTTTTCAATTTTTCAATCAAATAATTTTGGCAAATTTCAGTACCTTAGTTGAAATGTACAGTATGTTTTCTACAAAATGTTCTGACTCTCAATTTTTATGATTTTAAAAATGATAAGCTAAATTTTTCTTGGTTTCATAATACACAAGAATCACAAAATAAAATATATTTTATATTTTTGAATTACAATCTAACATAGTATACATGTATGTACTTCAAACAGATAATTCATTTTTGCACAGACACCAGATAAGTATATTCCAGTCAAAAACTATTTTTATTTTATTTTCATAGTTTTTAAAATTTGCTTGTATAGTTGTTAGCTTATTTGGGGGTTGTGGTTATAAAACAAATGCTACATAGCCATGCAAATGTTAGAACCCGCTCTGTAGGTTTAACTAGGTTAATAAGCTTCAATACTACGGTTCTATTCTACAGTCTTACCATAGAGAAAACCAGAGCGGCCAATCCTCCCCAGACACAGTCAAGGATCTGTAAAATATTAAAAACAGTCTCCTTATTACAAAATTGCAATATTAATGACATGCTTTAATTACACATTACATTATGTGATATGCCTTAATGAAATAGTAAAATCAAAACATTCTTGAATTCAATAAAGAAAGGAATATCATTTCATGTATTTTAAATATACACAAATATAAAGTTAACTTAGATTGAATTTGAATGTCTTATTTTGAGATCAAAATTAAGTTTATAAATGCTGTGGAATCATTTTAATTCATGGAGTCAGTGCATGTTCATAAGAAAGCCAAATTTTGTTGCTTTGTTGGAAAGTATAATTTTGTGGATGACACGTAAATAAAGAAGATTCAATGTTCATAGGGATAAGGGTACCCACAAAATCCATGAACATTGATGATTCTGAAGTATGGCTTAATATTCAAATTGTTCATTCAGTTTGTTGAATCAAAATGTTGCAATGATTTGAGAGAAAAGGCACATACGTAGCTGTATCCAACGGTGAAATAAACAATCATGACAGACCAGCCGAAAAAGAAGAGTACCATCACCAAGGCAAACAGTAATCCTGAGCACATGGTGAAGTCAATCTACAACGTCAAAAAATAAAATCATATACCCAATCATTCATCTGTGTTAAACATTTGATTTTTCAAGGCTTATAGTACTAATAATAATGATTATTATAAATAGGTAAATTTCTCTTTATCTCTGACATTGATGACACAAAGTTTTCCTTGAATTTGATGTCTATGGTTACCGACACATTGCATGAAAACTCTAATACAGCAATCTGATTAAAATTAGATCCTAAATCCACTCCTTTATTTTTTTACTGTCACTGCATGAGAAGCTAAACCAGTAGCACCAATACAGAAAAGAAAAGGAGCCAATCAAGAATCTGATTTTCATCAGATTGCCTAATATAGGATATATGCCCACTGCCTAGGAGCACCTTGTATAATACTTTTCCGCTTTTTCAATAAGTTACCTTTGTCTGAATGGCAAACAGGGAAATGGACAGACACACTGCGGCGGTGATGCCAGCTGCCACCAACACAGAATTTGTGGTGTAGAAACTGTTAAAAAGGATCCATTATATACATGTAAATAGATATACTGAAACATCAACATGATCAAGTAAACTATTCTTTTTATCTACAAAATATTTAGCTGCCACCAACACGAAATTTGTGGTGTAGAAGCTATCAGATGTACTTGTGTATCAAGAAAAATATTCTTTTTATTCAAAATATTTAGCTACAGATCCCTCGTTCCCCCTGGTTTAGAAAATTGACTTAGATAGATATATAGTTTAAAAGTAGTTGTATTAAGTTCAATATTCAATAAAACAAAAAATATATTAATTCACTAAACCTGCTGATTGTTCCAACCATCCATGACAGTGCAAGTGTCTGTAAATAAAAAAAAAATCAGAAAATGACTTATTAATAAACATTTGTTTTAACACAACTGTCCAATCAAATCAATGTAATATGTTGACTGCCAATACTAATGCTTAATATTACTGTACTCACAAAAATTGCCAGGCAGATGAAGTTTCCCGGAGACTTCCGTCTGACAGAGGGGATACAGACCAGTACAAAGTAGGTCACAAGGAAAACACCGCTGTCAAATATTTATTTAGAAATAAAATATTCTGTATATAGACCTCCTCTAAAGTATTATTTCTGTATTAGTAATTTTATATCATAAAATGCTGACAATAACATATGGATCTTTGCCTTGAATTCTGCCTTGCTTTCAAATAAACAAAAATATCTGTATGAAAACAAAAAATAATGCTTATGAAATCCTCCCTTAAACGAATTAGTATAATAAAGTACTGTAAATCACTTTTTACATGTTTTATTCATGAATACTTTATTTTGCTAAAATTACTTGAGTCTGTCTGCTTGCAAAATTTTTATTCTTGTGTATATTTGCATTATAAAGAATTAAATACATTGTACAACAGGAACCATAGCTTAAAAAAATTTTGTCTCGCTAATAAATACCAAACAGCTGACTAGTCAAAATAAGGTGTTGCGAAAATATAGTGATCTACAGTACTAGTTCAATGAGGAGAAATATGACTTACTATCCCAGATAATAAAACCAGGCTCCAGTTGTCCGCATCCAATTCCTAACTGGTGTCCTACAGGGAAAGAATATTTTTTTTTATCAGAACATCCTCTCATCTAGTTAAACTTTTACGCATAAATATTTATTCAGGTATTCATGTTTTGTAATGATCACCAAAAATTTTCCCTGTCAAGTCTTTGATAATTAACTTTCACTGGAATCAAAATCTCTTTTCTGAAATGTTTCTTATGGCTTGATTTGCTCTACTGTATGGATTACATACACATAAGAAAACAGAAAGGCAAATCCAAATGTCACCGTGAGCTGTAACATCAAGATCAAGTAGACCTGTAAAATAAAAATGAAAAAATCTCTCCTATCACAGATAACAAAATCAAATTAGCTGCATTACAGAAAATGCTGTTTTTCTTCTTTCGTGGCAACATAGCTTCAGAGATGCATGAATACTATACAGTTAAAAACTATTCTTCAATGTTCTTCTTTCATCACTTCATTTTTGCTGAGAACAGCCTACCTTTCGTATGAAGCCTCGCCTCACAGCCTTGTCACTAAAGGAACCACCCACAAACATTGGCTCTGGATCATGCACAGGCTCCACTGGTGCTCCATAACCTAAAATTAGGTTAAAATTGCAACTGTATTTAGGGGGGGGGTAAAGTTGAAGATTACAAAGTTTGACAATATTTTATGAGCAAAATTAATCACTGTTTATAGCAAATAAGTTATCAGCTGAAATAATACTTTTTCCATTTGTAAAAATTCTACTTGGATAAATTCTATATAAATCAAGTTACTCCAGATCAATTTTTTTTTAAAAAGAGACAAAAACCTTTGTTTTCAATTTTGAACACATCACATTAACTTTTACTTAGAAAATTCAAATAAAATCACCATAATTAGTTGGCTGGGAGTACCCTGGTGGATATCCACTTTGGGGTTGGGAATATCCTCCTGCCTGTGGGGGGTATCCCCCAGCCTGGGGAGGGTATCCCCCAGATTGGGGAGGATACCCTGGCTGTGTTGAGTACCCTTCTTGTTTGCCAGGATAACCTGAAAGATAAACATTACACTAATTATCTTAATAATAATGAGAAACATCCGAAAACAGATAACCATTATGTTTCCAAAAAAAATCGAGGACTCTATTATAAAGGATTTGTTTTATCATTTACACAAATGGAAAATGTCTCTATCAATTAATGCTTTCAAAAGATTTATATTTCCTGAATGGTATTTTTAAAAAAAGACTACAGCTGTTCTGGTTTGTACTTATAAAATTAACGAATAGAAAATTTGCAAGTTGAGTACAAAACCCCCTTTCTTAAATTTAAGAGGTGTGTCTTGCATTACCGGTGTATCATCTAATTGTCTCTTCCTGTTGTTGACTTGATAAAAGTGGCACATAAGTAAACTTGTCCATCACCAAAAAAGATGACAACAATAAAACTAAGATATCAGATTTAATCAATGCCTTCAACTATGAATACCTTAGTTGCTTGTCATTGTTATATAAGATTGCAAAAACTGTTACCTATTGAATGTGTTATGGTTCAAAAGATGCACTATCTTGTAACTCTTCATGGTTAAAGGGATTTATTAATGCTGAATTAACTTCCCATAAATAGTACATTTCCCATTTTGAAAATAATGTCCCCCCCCCTTCCCTCTTTAATTTCAGAAATTCCCATTATTAAACAAATTTCACATATATTTAAATTAAAAATAATTAAGTTCTAGATAGACTCGGACAGTCCAGATTAAATCTCAGAATGCAGATTTTTGCTACATTTAATTTTATTTAGAAACTTAAATGGGAGCATATCCTGGGACTCTCATTATATATTCACACCTAGTGTCCATCGTGTTAATGTCAAGCAATCGTTCTCATTTTCCGCCTTTTAAAAGAAAAAGGTGGTCAAATAAAATATCAAGATAAAGGTAATACATCGTCACAAACCACGGCCAAAATGTACGCTCCTCTCCCATCTGGCCGTGGTTGAACGAGGAGAGAATTCTTCGTAGCTCATTAAAATACTGACCAATGCGAGTAAAACATAGTCGGATGATGAACTTTATCGCGACCTTTCAATATCCAATCGCAGTATAGGAAATATTTCTTGTATAATGTTGACGTCAGTTGTTGATTTCGATTGCGATGGAAACAAAACTTGCCATTGACTGAATATGATGTCACAATAGAGAGGCGTAAATATTCAAGATAACGACACTTTTTGTGATCATGCAGCCACGGGTAGGAGAGAGCTATATATGCGGACTCCGGACCGTGGCTTGAGACGATGAAGGTAATATAAACAACAATAAACTAGTCCATGTAGTCTGAGATAATTCCCACTCCAATATTTTATCTAATGATACCAACCTGCTGATTGGTTATATGAAGGAGGAGGTGCTGATGGTGTTGACATTTTCCTAAAATGTCTGAAATAAATAAAAACTTGGGTTTAACTTTAATTGAGTATTTTGATGACTCTTGAAATTTTACAATAAATTAGCAGCAATTGCAATTCTTTAATTGCATACATTTCAACAATGTCTAAAATAATTAATCACTGTCATGAATAATTGGTGATTTCAATCTTAATTTATTGACTTTGAAAAGAGTAATATTCAGTAATATTCAGCTGATACAGATAGATCAGTCATATGATTAAGCATGCATTGCGCAATGTACATGTATCTATACATGAATTTCTACTTTGATAAGCTATTTCAAAAGAAACGAAGGAAACTTCTTTTTTAAAAAAATTATACATAAAAGCTTCACTTTACATGTATGAGATAATGATGTGTGGTTGATCCTTATGACTCTGTCATCCCAGACCCCAACCCATCCCTTCTACCTCCCTAGTAATCAATAACATCCTAAAAATTCCAAAGAGACTAGCAAAAAAGGCATGTACAATCTTTTTCCGGGTTTTACACATTTCATTGTTTTAATCAAAACTATTTGCTCATATCTTTGTGAGAGAAGCTTCCCTTATCTGAATGCAGATCAAATGTTATACAATATAAAATATATAACCTGTCACCAAGAATTAAGAAGTGTAGTTGTGAACGTGTTGACGCCTGTCACCCACTTCCATCAATAAAGTAATTTTACAGAGCATTTTATTTTCTATTGAAATATCGATCATTAGTATTTCGGTGAGTATACTGTAGGCTAGACGATTAGCTAATACCTGTTACTTTTCAGTGCAGTGTTTTCGTCGTTGATGTGTAAAATAATATTTACATTAGGATACCCAAATGAAAGTAATTGTGATTAAGAAAGTGAAAAATTACCTTTCGTTCTAGAAATCTGAAGAGTATTGATTAATATTTCCAAACGAGGAAGATAAATTCAGGAAAACAATTTATTCTAGACTATCTGTGATTACCAAAATAATGACGTCACGAATTAACCGGACCTCGATCCCGATGAAATTTTGATTACTAACACGTCGGTAACGAGTAGTAACAAATTGAAAAAGAATCTTAAGATTTAGTGTTAGCATCGTTAACTTACTATAAAAAAAAGACAGAAGTATTTCAAATATATTTTCAAATACAACTTTTTTTTCTCATGCATAAGTATTAACTGAAGATTAATGATTGTAATAAAATTTAATATGACTGACAGAATGGAATCTCAAACTCTTATTTAATATAAGAATTTCAAATGACAATTGATGAAGAAAAGAATATAAGCTCATATATATATGAATAATATTTATTAATCGAGCATCCAAAGATCCCTATTCCTTTTTGTCACCCTTATCAAGTTAATAAGTACTGAAATACTCGATACATTGGAAACGACATATCTCCGATGTTGATGAAAGCACCACAGATGCCATCGTCGCAAACCACGGCCAAAATGCACGATCCTCTCCCATTCTGGAGAGAGCTTTATGCGGACTCCGGACTGTGGCTTGAGACGATGCACAGATGCACCTTGGTATAATGACTGGATAACTAACTTCCTAACAAAAAGGACAATGAGAGTCCAGTTAGATGGGGAATACTCAGACGACACCAGCGTGGAATCCGGGGTACCGCAGGGAACAGTACTTGGACCCATACTTTTTCTCTGCCATATAAATGATCTCCCTGATGCAGTAAAATCTTCAGTTAGGCTCTTTGCCGGATTGCCTTTTGTACAGGGAAATTAAATCGTCCAAAGATCAAAACCTACTACAAAAGGAACTCGAAAAACTGGAACAGTGGGCATCTGACTGGGGTATGAGATTTAACGCAAAGAAATGCTATATACTAAGCATACGTAGAAAAATTAACAGCCAATACACCCTTGAGAACCACACCCTAGAACAAGTGGCATCAAATCCCTACTTAGGACTCCAAATACAAGAAGACCTGAAATGGAAAGAACATATAAACAACATCTCAAATAAAGCCAACTCCACCCTAGGCTTCCTAAGAAGGAACTTACAACACTGTCCAAGGGAATGTAGAAAGATTGCATATATATCACTAGTAAGATCTATAATGGAGTATGGAGCTGTCATCTGGGATCCATACACCAAACAAGAATCAACAAAATTAGAATCCATCCAAAGAAGAGGTGCGAGATTCATAACAAAAGATTATAAATCAAGGGAAGAGGGCACAATGACAAAGATGCTCAAAGATTTTGACCTTCCCTTACTACAAACCAGACACCAACAACAACGTCTAATCTTTTTTTACAAAGTGGTTGAGGGGCAGATACCAGCTATTAAATCAGACCAATATATTACATTCCAAAAACCGAAAAGAAACATCAGACCGAAAGTGTACGAGGACTATCAAGCGACAAATATTATATGTAATAGGATCAGGAATAACAGCCGTGCAGTTGAGATACTTGATACAAAGACAGACCAACTGAAGAACTCATTCTTTTACGAACAGCTATAGATTGGAACCATCTAGATAGAAAAAGTTCCGCGCCCCCAAGCTAGAAAGCTTTAAGTCAGCGCTGGAACATCTTCGCGACTAATGCGCTCTCTACCCGTCACGTCAAAGCCCAATGAGTCACTGTGACGTAACAATACAGATACAGATACAGATAATACCAGCAAATATGGTGTTAGAAGTTTCACACATGCACCCGATTGCCGTAGAGACGGATCCATTGAATTTGGCCCTTTTTGATCAACAAAAACAGGAAATGAGGAAATGTAAATACATTTTTTTGTCTCTATGTAGGTAAACTCAAATATAAATCACTGTATCATTAGACGTTGCAACATTTATTATTTCTTTTTCAAAAAGAATAATCACTATACGTGTATCTCGTTTATAACACAAATTAATACTACTTCCAAAAGACGGTGAAATAATTCCTTTTCCGAATAAAATTATGTGTGGTATCCACTTTTGTAATTTTTTAAGTATAGGAACCATATGACAAGAGTCTCAACTGCATTTCTAAATATAGACAAATGTACTAGTATTTTTGTATACGATAAAAGGTTACTGAACAGGAATCATGGCGGCTTCATCTACATTACATAAACTTCCTCTTCATTTAGCCGCAGAGAAAAATGACATTGAGAAGCTCGAGCAGATTTTACTCGATGGAGATTTTAATACAGTTAATCTCCAAGACCAGACGGGTAGGACAGCGCTTCACTGTCTTTTGGATTCTCCTGGCTTTACTGATTTGGACGAAGTAAAGAGAGGAATTCAGATCCTGTTAGACAACGGAGCGAAACAAACATGGAGAGACGCCCCTTCATACAGTGGTTCAGAACTACTTGGAATTTATTCCAGAAATTATTCGGTTTGTATTGACTCACGGCCAAAACTACTTGATGGGCACGCAGGATGAGAACGGATATTCAGTATTTCATTTGTTCATGTCAGAATTCAGTGACCTTGTTGTAAAAAGCAAAGGGTATATGGAACTTCTGCAAGAAAAGAATGAATTCCTTCAAAGTTTACTCCAAGGTGAAATTGCAAATTATAATTTTTCTGCACTTCTTGATCAAAAAGAGCGCAATGGATATTCTGCATTTCATACGTACATCGGAAATTCCGACTGCTCCCCAGAGTTAGTACAAATAATGATCAGTTGTGGAGCTGATGTAAACACATCTTCTAATTTAGGAATCACTCCCCTTATGGGGTCTGTGTTCAGACGGCGGAGGGATGTTGTAGAAATGCTGTTGAAGGCAGGTGCAAACCCGAATCAAACAGATATATTTGGTCAAAGTTGTACCTTTCGTGTTTTTACAAACGATTGTTTTGAATTGCTGAACCAGTTTGACGCCGATTTTCGCATTAAGGATAAGTTTGGAAGGACCCCGATCACAAATTGTGCACTCTACACGCCGGAAGATCTCCCCAACACAGGCATCGTCATCTCCAACGAGTTCTCTCATTATCCACCTTTATTTGAAAAGATTTTAGAAGCCGGGGTTAATATTAATGAGTTAGACAGACATGGTTCCTCTGCACTTCACTATGGTGCATGGTATGGAGATCCTACAATGGTTGGATCACTTTTGCAACATGGAGCAGATTTAAATATTCTAAACCACCATGACAACTCACCTTTGGATTTAGCAATGCACGTTGGAAATGATAACCTTTACAAATTTTTTGGTAAAACAGATAATGGGGAAATTCGACCCGAGTGTGAAACAAGATATTGCCGACTTATTATTAATGAAGCAGAAACAGATCATATGAAGACTGTGCTGGAGGATTATTTAGGAATTAAAGATGACCCAGTTTATCTTTTGACGTCACTTGTGAAATCTCCAAGGGTAGGGATGACGGAAAAAAGACCCGAATCAAGGCTTATCAAGTCGGAGGTAACAAACCTAATGCAAAGGATAGCGGATGTTGTTGGAAAATTGAATCCGCTTTTTTCTTGTAAAATTTATCCAACAGGCAGTTCGTCTGAAGGTACGAAAGTAGCAGATCCAGACGAATTTGATTTTGTGTTCTGCTTGGAAAACTTCTCAAAAAACTGTGTACCACATCAGGATGATGTTATTTTGAACAGTGGTTTTGCAAGTTTAAAGATAGATTCTAGTGAAAGCCTGGGGAAATTTGATTTATTTCTTGATGGAAAGATCCTTTCAGCAGAACGTGTTCGGAGTACTTTTCAAGATTTGGTTACTTCTGCCCTAAATACCGCGGGCACATGGACCTCCGAATTTTTATATTTCGACGGTCTCCTTGGGTTTCCCATGGATAAACCTGTGATCAAGCTGGAAATCCATTGGTTTGGCCCCTTAATAAAGCATATGATAATCAGTGTAGATATTGTTCCAGCATTTTTGCCAAAGAATTGGCGACCCGTGGAATTAAGCGAAAAACAACCCTTATTTTCTGTTGACGAACAGTATTTGCTTATTCTACATTCACCAGAAGGCTGTCAATGGGGCGATGAAGATGATGAACAATTAGTGAGAATTTCTAGCTGTCTGATGGATAAACATTATCTAAAAAGTCTTCCTCAAATCTGTACCGAAAGTTACGCGGCAGCCAAGATTCTGAAGAGCTCCAATTTTCCTCCTAGTGTTCAGTTTGACGACGACTCATCAGCGGAAGACTCCTCATCATTTGTCGATTCGGAAGAGTCCTCTCAGAAATCGGACGAAGAACAAAAAAACAGCCGAAAGAACAGAACTGGAAGAAGTAACAATTACAAAAGGGAATACAGTGGATACAACTTTCAAAATGTACAAGCATCAGTTGAATCACCACCTTTCGAAGATCCAGTAGAGGTATCAACATCCAGTGGACTATCCGACGATATCATTGAAAGATATGAAACACAGAGATCAAAAAGGAATCTAACTATGAATTGGCTCATGGAAATTGATGATACGTGCAAAGTTAGGAAGATATTTACCCCCAAAGACAAAAACTTGACACCGATTAACGGGGCTTCCTGCAAAACTTTACCGTCTGAAGTGAATACAGACAAATCTATTAATTGTAATTATCAGGGATTAGCGGAGAGTGCAGATTCTGAGGATAATGGTAGGGTGTTAGAGTCAATAAAGAAAAATACAGAAGAAGAACCAACAAACTCTTACAACGCAGTATCCACTCTAAGCTTAGATGATGGGAATGAAGCCAAACACGTTCCAAATAGTGAGGTAAATTCTGATGAAATGGAATCTATGTCATCTGACAATGTTGAATTGGAGGGTGGCGACATCGTTTCTGCATCTGATGAAATATCGAGCTACATGTTAAAAATGTGTTTATTCCATGTTTTACAAGAAGAGAAGAATAGAGATTGTGAGATTCCTCTGTACACTCTTCTGGAACTGACCATTAAAATTTACGAAAAGCTGTTAGCGTTTGCTGTAGAAGGTCGTCTACCTTCTTATTTTCTTCCTTTTATAGACGTGTTTACATACACCAATACACACATTAGAATAATTCCAGAGGAGGAATTAGACCTGGAGAGAAAACAACAGTGTAAACGGATTCAAACCTTTTGTAAAGTTATTTTGGGTATCTTAAAGCAAAATCCTAATGGCTATTAAGCTTAGTGAACGTTAACCCCATAAAAGATATTAATATTTATGGTTATTGATATTTACTGCCATAAAAGTAACCTATATCAATTATATACAGTACAACAAAAAAAAATATAGTTATTGATATATCGGTGTCTCTGTTGTTAAATAGGTGATTGTTCCTTGCAAAAATAACTAATGTTTTGATTGTAACTTTGCTGATAAAAAAAAACGAAATTTATAGAGGTAAACCATTGCATGAATGACTGTCTAAATTGTAAAGTTCAACTGCGTTCAGCGATTTTGTTTTGTAATAACTAATAAATGATTTATGTTATGTCCATTTTCTTATTTTTATGGTTTTGGTAACATTTTTGGGCGGTTTTTGGTGTAGGTTTCATTTGTAACTATAATGTTGTTGACCAAAATAGATGATTGTATCTTGTTCATGAAAACGATCAAAGAAAGATGCTACTGTTTATGAATTTGCCCTGGGGATTGCTCTGTCTTGGGTTATGAACAAAAAGGTGCAGGTTTCATTTGTTAAGGTGACCAAACTTGCATGGATGATACATCTAGGATAAACAGACTCCAAATAACAAAGAGGTATAAAGATGGAACACGTTGAAAGATAGAATTATAATATCAAATAAAAACTGCATTTATATTTTCTTCTTTTTTTATGACATTTTTCTATTACTTACTGCAAGGACCACAATCTTTTATATCTGACCTTCATTTTCAGCTAGTTTTTGGCAGGCAGTGTACCAAACTTAGTTCTGATGATATGAAATACAAATTATTTTCTAACATTTAGCACAAGAGATGCAAATCTGCTTCAGATGCTGGATTTTGATTACATTTTCATGAAGAAGAACTAGTTTAAATTTTTTAAGGTCTATTTCAAAGTATTTAAATGCTTAAATATTTTCATTTTTGGAAGTTTCACTTTTGGTTGGTTAATTGTGTGACTTTGCCTTACTAAAGACAACATTTTGAGGTTTGTCTTTAATGAATTTAAAACATCATTTCATATGATCATGGTCATGAAATTTAAAACACACTTATAAATGCAGCAAATCCACGTGCTAGGCCACACTTCTTGATTCGTCCCCCCTGCTGCTGGATTTTTTTTAAAATGATAAGTGGTACATCGACTATTTGTAATTTTATCTCGAAAAAGACATTGGAACTGTAAATATTACTTACTGAAGGAACGCAATGTGTTATAGAACTCAGATACGTTTCTAGCTATGGCGGACAGTGCACGAAGTTCTTTTGAAATGCAATTTATTTTCTAAAATTTACTAATCAAGCACCCACAAGATTAACATATATTTCAATATATCAATTGCTGATAAAACAGTCAACAGTACCAGGCTGATTTTGAGTTCCTTTTAATGACACAAAACTTGTTACGAAAATATAAAAAGATTTCAATGCTATCAACTTCACTCAATAAAAATATAACGACAGAAAATTCACTGGCTTCAATAAAAATATAACGACAGATTTCAATGCTATCAACTTCACCGGCTTAAAACACGTCCAATAAAAATATAACGACAGATTTCAATGCTATCAACTTCAATGGCTTAAAATACGTCCAATAAAAATATAACGACAGATTTCAATGCTATCAACTTCACGTCCAATAAAAATATAACGACAGATTTCAATGCTATCAACTTCACTGGCTTAAAACACGTCCAATAAAAATATAACGACAGATTTCAATGCTATCAACTTCACTGGCTTAAAACACGTCCAATAAAAATATAACGACAGATTTTTTAACATTTTTTCATGAATAATACATCATGAATCGACGTCAAATTAATTATATTTGATATTTCAATAAAACTTTTCCTGAAAAAAAATCATATTTGTTTTTTTCCTTGTGTAGAAGTATTTTATCCTGCATTTACTTTTTCCTGCCGAAAAAAAAACATGTTAGGTTTAAAATTTTCTAAGTTAAAAATATTACGCTTTAATTTTGATTAACTATATTAAAGTGTGATGCATATTATAATGGAATAAATGTACAACCATTTAAATCATAGTGTGTTTATTATGTTTTCATTTACATTGTTAATACTTACAATTTATTATTAGCTCTCGTGATATTTCATGATTACATCATAATTAATTATACATGTATATTGAAAGACGCATTGGCTATATATGGTTTAAAAAAAAATTTCATACTTTTAGCTTCTATGCACCTTTTTCCTTTATGAAATAAAATAACTCCCAATCGTGTTATCTTCCTTATAAAACTTTAATTATAACCCTCTGACGACAACCTTTAAAAGGAATCAATACACTAAATCTAAAAATAGATTAAAAGAATAAAGGAATAATGGCGACTTCGTCCGTAACCGAAAAACTTCCTCTTCATTCTGCCGCCAAAGAAAATGATCTCGTTAAACTCGAACAGCTTTTACTTGATGGGGATTCACATACAATTAATCTTCGGGATCAACACGGAAGAACATCTCTTCACTGTCTTTTGGATTCTCCTGCCTTTACTGATTTGGACGAAGTAAAGAGAGGAATTCAGATCCTTTTAGACAACGGAGCGGACATCAACATACAAAACAAACATGGAGAGACGCCCCTTCATACAGTGGTTCAGAACTATTTGAAATTTATTCCAGAAATCATTCGGTACGTATTGACTCACAGCCAAAGTTATGAAATGGAGGCACAGGATGAGGACGGATACTCGCTTTTTCATTTGTTCATGTCTGATTTCAATGACCATGCCAAAGAAAAGGAAAGATTCCATCAAATATTGAAAGAGAAAGAAGAATTTATTCAAGCCTTGCTTCGGGGAGAAATATTGAAATTTAATTCTTCTGCGCTTTTAAATCAAAAAGAACGCAATGGATATTCTGCATTTTACACATATATTGGAAATTCTACCTGTGCCACGGATACGGTACAATTAATGATTGATTGTGGTGCTGACGTAAACACTTCCTCTGAAATAGGAACCACGCCCCTTATGGAGTCAGTGCTGAGACGACGGACAGATGTTGTAGAAATTCTTCTGAAGGCAGGAGCAAACCCAAACCAAACAGATATATTCGGTCAAAGTTGTATTTTTCGTGTCTATACTAATGATTGTTTTGAATTGTTGAATCAATATGGCACCAATTTCAAAATAAAAGATAAATTTGGACGGAGCCCAATTACAAATGTCGAACTTTACATTTCAGAGGATCTACCTCATTCAAACATTGTCTTCTCCCAAAACTTTTCTAAATATCCTCCTTTATTTGAGAGGTTTCTTGAAGTTGGACTTAGTTCTAACGAAGTTGACAAGCATGGTTCCTCTCTTCTTCACTATGCTGCATGGCATAGAGATTCAAGAATGATCCAAGCTTTGATAGAGCATGGTGCGGATTTGAATATTTTGGATAATGATGGCAACAAACCTTTGGATTTAGCAAAACATGTGGGAAATGATAATGTTTATAACATACTTGGTGAAACAAATGAGGGGGGAGATCAAAAAAGCAATGAAGCAAAATATTGTAGATATATCATTAATGAAACTGAAACAAACAATATGAAGACTGTGCTAAATGAGTATTTAGGAATCAAGGATGATCCTGAATACTTAGTGACTTCACTTGTGAAATCTCCGAGATTAGGAATGACGGAAATAAGACCAGAAGTAAGACAAATTAAAGCAGAAGTAACATGCCTAATGCAAAAAATAGCGAGTGTTGTTGGAAGATTGAATTCACTTTTTTCCTGTAAAGTTTTACCAACAGGAAGTTCGTCTGAGGGTACAAAAGTAGCAGATCCAGACGAATTTGATTTTCTGTTCTGCTTGGAAGAATTTTCGAAACATTGCATTCCACATCAAGATGATGATATTTTGAATAGTGGGTTTGTAAGTTTAAAGATTCAGCAAGGAGAAGGCACGGAAAAATTTGAAACATTTCTTGATGAATCAACTCTTTCAGCAGAACTTGTTCGTGGAACCTTCCAAGATTTGGTTACTTCTGCTCTTAACACCCCAGAAATATGGAAATCCGAACACTTGTATTTCGATGGTCTTCTTGGGTATCCGATGGATAAACCAGTATTAAAGTTAGAACTCCATTGGTTTGGTCCCATTATGAAGCATGAAGCAGTCAACGTAGATATTGTCCCTGCTGTTCAGATAAAACATTGGAAGCCAATTGAATTAACTGACAAAAATGTTGTGTGTTCTGTTGAAGAACAGTATTTATTATTGTTCCATTCACCAGAACGTTGCCAATGGGGCGATAAAGACGATGAACAATTAGTGAGAATTTCTAGCTCTCTGATGGAAAAATGCTATCTAAAAAGTCTTCCCCAGATCTGTACTGAAAGTTATGCGACAGCTAAAATTTTAAAAAGCATTAATTTTTCACCCCAGGTTCAATTCAATGAGGAGATAAATATGGAACATATAGCAACACGGGAAATGAGATTGTTGCAACAGACACATTCAACTTCGGCAAGTGAATGTGTCCATAGAAAAGAGAAGAAAAATAATGAAGTTCCGACAAGTCACGTTGTACAGGACATTTCGAATTCTGAAGAGCAATCGGCGGGAATTGTTAATAAAACACAACCTTTTAAAAGTAACCCTATCATACCATGGATGATGGATATCGATGAAACTTATAAAGTACGAAAGTTATTTACTCCAAAGGAAAACGGTAAACCTAGGAACAAAGTATATTTGGATAAACAAATGGGCATGACATGTACAACGTCAGTTTTTGAAAATGACAAGCATAAATTAATTTATTTCAAACCCATTGAATGTGAGCATGATTTAAATAATCCAAATAATAGTTTTATGGAATCAGAATTGGGTGGACAGTCAACGTGCGGTCTCAACTCAGAACAAGACCGTGATTTAAAACCCGATTCAGATTTGCCTGATAAGAACTTTGACGAAAATGATGATAGCAATGGCAGCACTGAAGGCAAATCAAATGTTAGCATCAAAAGTACAAATGCAAAAACTGACAAAGATAGAAAGCGAAAGTTCTGAGGAGATGGAAGATGATTCTTCAGATGATACTGAGTTGGAAGGCGGTGATGTCGTATATGCGTCAGATGAAATTTCCAGCTACATGTTGAAAATGTGTTTATTTCATGTTGTACATGAAGAGAAAAACAAAAACGGTGATGTTCCGCCTTTTACTCTTTTGGAACTGACCATAAAGATTTACGAAAAGTTGCTGGCATTCGCTAAGGAGGGTCGTTTACCTTCCTATTTTCTTCCTTTTCTGGACGTTTTTACATACGTTAACACTCATATAAAAGTTCTACCAGACGAGGATTTAGAATCTCTAACCAAGCAACAGTGTTTACGAATCCAAGCCTTTTGCAGGGTTATTCTGGGAATACTGAAGCAAAATCTAAAAAGCGAAGTTTCATAAAGATAAAGATGCTGTGCAATTCTTTTTAAACAGACCATGATTTCCAGCTATAAATAATTATACATGTACATGTATTTTCTGTTGGGTACACAACCCTTTATGTGTGGATTATTTTTTCCAATGAGTTTTGAGAATTTTCATTTAATTTATTACATTATGCAAATGAAAATTATTAAAATTCCCTTTGTAGTGTACATTGTGTCAGGTCATAATGGTTCATTAACACTACCATATTGAAAACAGTCTTATGTTGTGTATCTGATTTTAATATTACAGTTTTGCATTCTATAAACTAAAATGGTGGTATTTTATTTCATCATAGTGTAAGATTTTATTTTTAGCCAGTATCTTAATATGCTTGCATGTTTAATGTGATATTATTTTTGATTAAATAACGTTTTTATAGAAAAAACATTCATTTATATTTTTCATCAAATGCCCTAGTCAAATAATTGACTTAATCTCATCCTTTCCATCTGCGTGCAGAACTGAAGTCAAGTGGTGAACAGAACATATTTTTTTAAAAAAGAATTTTTAATAATGCATTGCATTTTCCCATTCAATATTTTAATAAAAGATTATTTTATTAAAATATAGATAAATATAAAAATCCACATGTTGATCAATGGGAACAAGAAGGACAGTTTCTTGTCAAGAAAGTCTTTAAAAATTTGCATCATTAAAAATTCTTCAAATGAAAAAAGTAGAATAATTTTTGAAAAAAGACAGAGAAGGGGGTTAGCAAACAAACATATAACCCAAGGACACGATGATTTACAATTGTTTATAATTAATTCCAAAATTTCGTAAAACGTATTGCATATAGAAACACGGAATGGGGCTGATAACATAAATTTCACCTCGCAAGATGATGTCTGACTTAAGTGACCATGAAACAAAATATTAACATCAAAACTTTAAGGTAGGTATCACCAAGCAATTAGACTTTGAAATTCTTTTCAGACGCTTTTGATATCTTCTGTGTTGTTGAGAATACTTGAAACGTATGATCCAAACATGATTACCACATGCTAAGCTCAAAAAAGCTTCATGGCGTCAAGGGTCTTTCTTCTGGTTTAAAATATCGAAGAGCAACACCCCTCTTGATCAGTTGCCATATTGACTGCTTTCAATGTTTTTTTTATTTATACTTACAATACTTCTTCGGTTTTTGTAATTTGAGGTTAGCCCACTGGTTGGACGCTTCCGCGTCGTATTCGATCTAATTCAATCTAATTCCCATGTTGAAACGAGTACTCTTCATCATAAATATTCATAAATGAAGTATTATATAACCTTTAATATGAATATATCTCATTTTTTTTTTATAAATATCCTATATGATATATGAATATATCTTATTCTTTGTACAGCTAATCAAGATAATTGTTTTATTATTAACAAATATCTTCTATGGCAATTCAAAGCTTATTAAATCAGAATTATAACTGAAAGACCTCACTGCATTTCCATACGCGTCAAGTACTTTGATAACCCATGTGCATGATAAAGGTAAAGTGCACTTCAGCTGTTTATAGTCGAAGTTATCATCAAAGACTGTTTCACTGTATGCCATTTTCAGTTCACAGCTTGGGAAACCATGTCCGCTTTGTCTACCGTACATGAACTTCCTCTTCACTCCGCTGCAGAAGAAAATGACCTTGTTAAGCTCGAGCATCTCTTAATTAATGGAAATTCCTATGCGGTTAATCTCCGGGACAAACATATGGCAGGACGCCTCTCCACTGTCTTTTGAATGCCAACACCTTTTCTGATTTGGACGAAGCAAAGAGAGGAATTCAAATTCTTTTGGATGGCGGAGCGGATGTTAACATACAGAACAAACATGAAGAGACACCGCTTCATACAGTGGTTCAGAATTACTTGGAATTTATTCCGGAAATCATTCGATACTTATTAACTCACAGCAAAACTTACGTGATGGAAACACAGGATGAAGAAGGATTCTCATTATTTCACCTGTTCATGTCTGATTTCAATGACCATGTCAAAGAAAGCAAGGAATATCAAAAGCTTTTTCAGGAAAAGAATGATTTCATTAAAAGTTTGCTTCGTGGAAAAATTGTGAAATGTAACTTTTCTGCACTATTGAATCAAAAAGAACGCAAAGGATTATCAGCATTCCTTACATTTCTGGCGAATTCTGAATGCCCCACCGACACGGTACAATTAATGATCGACTGTGGAGCTGACGTAAACACTTCTACTGAAATAGGAACCACTCCCCTTATGGAGTCGGTTTTCAGACGGCGGAGGGATATCGTGGAAATTTTGTTGAAAGCAGGAGCAAACCCAAACCAAACAGATATATTCGGCCAAAGTTGTATTTTCCGTGTCTATACCAACGATTGTTTTGAATTGCTGAATCAATATGGTACAAATTTCTACATCAAAGATAAATTCGGAAGGTCCCCAATAACAAATGTTGCACTTTACACGCCGGAAGATTTACCTCAGTCAAACATTGTCCTTTCACAGAACTTTTCGAAATATTCACCATTGTTTGAAAAGTTTCTAGAAGTTGGAGTAAGTTGCAATGAAGTTGATAAGCATGGTTCATCCCTTCTTCATTATGGGGCATGGTATGGGGATTCCACAATGATCAAAACGCTAATACAACATGGTGCAGATTTAAATATGTTTGATTTTAATGGCTACTCGCCTTTGGATTTAGCAAAGTATGTTGGAAATGATACCATTTACAGTTTACTTGGTGGACTAGACGATGGAACTGACAATGAAACTAAGTATTGTAAATTCCTCATTAATGCAACTGAAAAAGATAATATGAAGACTGTGTTGAATGAATATTTAGGAATTAAGGATGATCCTGCTTATCTTTTGATGTCACTTGTGAAATCACCAAGATTGGGAATGACTGAAATAAGACCAGAACCAAGACATATCAAGTCAGAAGTCACAGGACTGATGCACAGGATAGCAGATGTCGTCGGAAGATTGGATCCGCTTTTTGTCTGTACAGTCTATCCAACAGGTAGTTCGTCTGAGGGTACAAAGGTTGCAGACCCAGACGAATTTGATTTTGTGTTTTATTTGAATATCTTTTCAAACCATTGTATACCGATTCAGGATGTTAACTGTGTGAACAGCGGATTTGCTAGTTTGAAAATTAAGTCAAATGAAGTTAAAGGGAAGTTCGAATCCTTTCTTGATGATACGACTTTCTCGGCAGATCTTATTAGGGGTACCTTTCAAGAACTAGTCACCTGTGCTCTTAACAACCCAGACATATGGACCTCTGATTATTTATGCTTTGAAGGTCTAGTTGACTATCCTTCGGATAAGCCAATTCTGAAGTTAGATATCGATTGGTACGGTCCCGTTATGAAACATATAATAGTCAGTGTTGATATTGTTCCTGCTGTTCAGATAAAGGATTGGAAGCCCGTGGAAATAAGTGATGATCAGCCAATGTGTTCTGTTGACGAAGAATATTTGCTTATCCTTCACTCACCAGAACGCTGCCCTTGGAGCAGTAAAAAAAGTGACCAGCTAGTAAGGATTTCAAGCTCTCTTATGGAGAAACAGCTTCTAAGGAACCTTCCTTATATTTGCACCGAAAGTTATGCAGCAGCCAAAATTTTAAAAAGTTTCAATTTTTGTCCAAAAATTCAGTTTAATGAGGAAATTATCATTGGATCGGATGGTTCCGTCGAAGTTGTGTTTGAGGAGTCACGATCAAGTGAGAAGTTAGAAAATGAGCAGTGGGATAAAGAGGAAGACAACGTGACAGAACGAAAAGAAGGCAATGAAGATATGAGATGCAATCAGACAACCAGTCAGTTTTTGCCCTCTCGAGACTCCGAGGGCAATTCAAAATCTGAAGATGTCACGAATAAAGCACAATCTTCTCAACACAGACCTGTTTTGCCCTGGGTGATGGATATTGATGATACTTATAACGTTAGAAAAATATTTACGCCAAAAGAGAGCGAGAAAATGAAGAACAAGACATATACAGATGAAAAAATGGGGATGACATATACAACATCAATTTGTGATAAAGACGGACACAAATTAATCTATTTTGAGCCCCTTCCATGTGAAGAGAATCCCAATGATTTGGGTGAAGGTAGTTCAAAATTGGATTGCAAAGAGGTGAATAGACAGCGAAAGGACAGTCCAAATTCAGAAATAGACTCTGAACAGAGATCTGAATCAGATTGTGCTGATGGGAACAACAGAGCTGAGTTCATCCACAGAAATGATAACGCTGAAGGCAATACAAAAGATAGCAAGAAAAGTAAAAATCACAATACCGAAGAGGACGTAGGTGGTGTGGAAGGTTCTGATGACTCGGAAGATGATTCTTCGGTTGATACTGAGTGGGAAGGTGGTGACGTCGTTTCTGCTTTCGATGAAATTTCCAGCTACATGTTGAAAATGTGTCTATTTCATGTTGTACATCAAGAGAAAAACAAAAATGGCGATGTTCCCCCTTTCACTCTTTTGGAACTGACCATAAAGATTTACGAGAAGTTACTGACGTTCGCCAAGGAGGGTCGTTTACCTTCTTATTTTCTTCCTTTCTTGGATGTTTTCACGTATGTTGATACTCATATAAAAGTTATTCCAGAAAAAGATTTAGAATCTGTGTCAAAGCAGAAATGTGAACGAATTCAAGCTTTCTGTAAGGTTATTTTGGGAATTTTGAAGCAAAATCAGTCAGGCGATGTTACCTCATCTGAGAAATTATAATAGAACTAGACAGTTGTGCGAAGAAAATGATATACATGTATACTAAAATGTTGATCGATACTTGATTTAAAATTTAAATAAACATGGTCAGTTTGTAGTCTTAGAATTCATATGAGAATGTTTCTTAATCAAATGTTAATTTGAAATGACTGTATGTGATGTACTGATATTATGCATATTTATTGTACATAAAATAGATGAAACACATTGTACTTTGTTGCATTTTCGAAGTTCAAGAACAAAAATACTTCTTATCACTTGAGACTTTTCAAGTTCTCTAATACAGTTTCATACTTGAATGGGGTCATTTACTTTATTTTTACTTTATCTGATTTCCGCTAAATACTATTGATTCTTGTGTAATTTGGGTCTTTACTTCGGTATGTTATGTTTTACTGTAATTTACACACCTCCTCTTTGGCTACGTATGTTTTGACAACAATAAAAAAACCAATTTGATTTTAAATATGAGTTGCATGTACTCCTCATTCTTAAATTGATACAAGTTACTAGTATTTGCTTACACTGCAAGGACATTTATTGTGCAATAGAAAGGGAGAGAATACTAGAGATCAAACTGGCATATCTAGATCTCACACTGAAGATATTAATCTAGGTTATACCAAGACAGGTCATTCAACCTCCCAAATCCTGGTCACGGCACCAAATGTTTCAGGAAGGAAAAAATACTATGGACCAGTCCAAGTTTGACCTGTCTCCCCATTGAATTCTTAACAGATGCGACACCAAATAAACTTCCTAATATACATATTGAAAGGCTGATTACATCAGGGCTTGAAAATAAAAGTCATACTGAGTTTGGGGGATCTTGGATGGTGTCTTTGCAACAAAGACATTTTATAAATGGAGAAATGTGGCGATCGACAGCCAAATGCGTCAATCTTGACACGTGTAGAATACAGTAAGTAAGGAATTTGGTGATTAGAAGGGTTTGATCTTTGGTGGCCAAGTAGTTCAAATCAACTTCCTCACTGGTAAATTACATGCATAAAAAAGTAAATTACAGAATGTGCTCCTGGAAGAATAGATTTTCGACCAATTGACAAAAAATCAACATTAAAATAATGGAACCATGGATTTATTGTTTGTTTGGTTTTTGTTTTTGTTTTTTTAATAATCAAATTTCTGCAATTTTTAACAAACAATGTATTTTCTCTAGAATGTCTGATGGAAACAAAACACTGTGCATTTTCTCACGTGAAAAGGGAATTATGTAGTTGAAAAATGTCTTCAATGCCAAGAATGAGTGCTTGCAATCTGTAAAATGTTATCGTTCTTACAAGAACTGAGTTTAGTTAACTCTATTACGTCTCTGGTTAAAGCGTATAAATACCGAGTATGTGTTAAGTCATCTAAAATTGTGATATCTTAGATATCTTTCTCCTGAAAAGGAGTTGATATCCCCTTTTAAAAATTGGAATATTGATTAATTTTAAATACCGTTAAATTTTGTTAAATGTGTCAATCTATATCATGAGTAATATAAATTAAGGGAACATACTAAAGACCTGATATTTTGACCTGATGAAAAAAAATCATATAAAATTATCAATTTAAAGATTATATTTCAAATATAAGTTTGAAAATTATTGATGAAAATATACTAAATTACACTTTTTCGGGAATAACACTGGCTTTTTAACAAGGAGTACTTACAACAGGTTGATGACCTGATATTATTGAATGACCTGATATTTTTAGCGAAGATCTGATATTTTTATAAATGACTTGTAAGGGATGGTTTTAAATGACCTGATTAATTAAATAATTCTTTTAGAAAAATTAAACATTTTAGAATTTTTTTTAGAACAAAATGTTTGCAGCAATTTATGAAAAAAAAAGGATTTTTGTAAAGACCTGATACATGTATTTTTTAATGACCTGATATTTTTGAATGACTTGACGGGTTTAAATGACCTGATTTATTATTATTACATATTTTCAAGAAATTTGAGGAAAATATAACAGATTTCAATGTTAAACTTTATAAAATTTGAAAATTTGCAGTAATTCCATTTCATTTAAGAATATCAAGTCTTTTAAAGTAAAAAGTATCAGGTCATTAAAAATTATCAGGTCATCAAGTTTTGTGAATATACCTTGATATATAGCAAAATAATCTACATATTATCAACTGAAAATGCTTTTAATATAGTTTCAGTTATTATCATCAATAATTTTCCCTAAAAAATATGAAATAGAAAGTTTAAATTGATAATTTAATATGATATTTTTTCATCAGGTCAAAATATCAGGTCTTTAGTATATCAGGTCTTTAGTATATTCCTAAATTTAAGATACATTGCGATTTGTCCTACATGCACTTTATACGTTAAAGTATGATTAGGTTGTTGAGTATTTTATTGGTAAAAGGAATATTTTGATAAAATAATTTTGAACTGGATAAGGCGAGCGTTGTTGACATAGGCATTTTGTTTTCGTATCGGGTTTGTTGTTTCTTTACATTAGTTGAATCGCGATCCCGACATTACATAAAATGTCAACAAAAAGTTTATCCAAGTTACTTAGGAGGAATTTTGCGGCAATAAGTCGTCATGGAATACGCTTGAGTTCAACTCAAGCTCAAAAAAAGAATAAAAATGAATGCTCAGGCGGCATATTCTCAGAGGAACATCAACAGCTGCGGGACTCGTTGAGAAAAGTAAGACCTAGTTCCTGAACGTTGCTCATGAACTTTGATCTGTATCATCGGATCCAGGAAAATCCCTATATTTAGCTATATATAGCTTAATTTACATGTATAGCTTTATTTACCTATATAATATAGCTTTATTTAGCTATTTTAGAATAAGTTTCTGTTTTATGAAAAGCAGACAAGGTAAGAAAAATAGGTAGATTTAGCTAAATAGCTAAATATAGTGATTTTCCCAGACCTGATCATTGTACCTTTTCTGTAAACGACAGGTGGTACTTAGATACATGTGTTTAAACTAATCAGGTGATGACTGTTTTGTGATATTTCATTTTTAGCTCACCTGAGCCAATTGCAAAGGCTCAAGTGAGCTTTTCTGATCACAATTTGTCCGTTGTCTGTCGTCGTTGTCGTAAACTTTTCACATTTTCATCTTCATCTCAAGAACCACTGGGCCAATTTCAACCAAACTTGCTACAAAGTATCCTTTGGTAAAGGGTATTCAAGTTTGTTCAAATGAAGGGCCACACCCTTTTCCAAGGGGAGATAATTATGAATTAGAGAAAAATGAATGGCATTTTTAAAAAATCTTCTTCTCAAGAACCACTGGGCCAGGAAAGATGAAACTCTTGTGGAATCATCCTCAGATAGTGTATATTCCAGTTTGTTCAAATCATGACCCCCGGGGGTAGGGAGGGGCAAAAATGGCCGATCATAGTTTTACATAGGTATATATAGGAAAAATCTTTAAAAATCTTCTTCTCAAGAACCACTGGGCCAGGAAAGATGAAACTCATGTGGAATCATCCTCAAATAGTGTAAATTCAAATTTGTTCAAATCATGACCCCGGGGGTAGGGATTAGCCAATATGGCCGATCAAAGTTTTATATAGGAATATATCTTTAAAAATCATCTTCTCAAGAACCATTGAGACAGGGAAGATGACACTTATGTGAAATTATTCTCAGGTAGTGTAGATTCAAGTCTGTACAAATCATGACCCCCGGGGCTAGGGTGGGGCCAAAATAGCCGACCAAAGTTTTACATTGGAATATATAGTAAAATCTTTTTAAATCTTCTTTTCAAGTACTTCAAAGCCATGATTAGTAATATTTATATGGAATCATCCTCAGGTAGTGTAGATTCTAGTTCGTTCAAATCATGATCCCCTGGGGAGTTAAAATTCAAGCCACCCCCTAACCTCAGTAAATTTCAGTTCTGATCTGATACGTGCTTTTTCCTAGCCGATGTGCTCAGGTGAGCGCTGTGGCCCATGGGCCTCTTGTGCTTATATTTATCTTAATTAATCTACCAATACCATGTGTTTAAAGCAAGACAAGCAAAGAGACAAAATCCTGACGATCATTAGAAGTGACATTTTTATTACTTGTCATTTGAGGACTTTCCCAATTCACATATAACAAGTTAATAAGGAAAAAACCGATAGTTTAAATAGTTTAAGTTTTTTGTTCAGATTTTAATTGATAATTAAAAGTTTGAAGTCAAATTTATTTGTCATTCAGTCAAGCTGGCTCATTCATCTGTAGTACTGCTTTCAGATTCATATAGATGGCATCGTGCATATATATATAGTCTTTCTCTGATCCTTGATGTTTACTGCACATTTTATATATATTGTTGATAAAAATTTGCAGATCATTGACAAAGAGATAAATCCACATGTTGATCAGTGGGAACAAGAAGGACAGTTTCCTGCTAAGAAAGTATTCAAAACTCTGGGAAATGCAGGTCTTCTTGGAGTTACAAAACCCACAGGTATGAAGTCCCTAAAAAAAAGGTATGACTTTTCAGGAAAGGATGTTTTTGTAACGTCAAGGTATAAACTGTAATGGTACTGACTAGAATACCCATAGCTGGGGCAACTTAACAGGTGCTATACTGTTGAGCTTGAGGTATGATCTTGTCCATGTCATCATCTTCCTCTAACATTTGGTGCATACTTGGATAAGACAGGAGAACCTTCCAGATATTAGACTGAAATATTGTTCAAAGGGTTAAGTACAATAAATGACGGAATAATCTAGTGGTCAGGTTGGCTTATTTGCTGGTAGCCAGATGTTGAGAATTGAGAAACTGGTAGCCTAGTACTAGGGCATTATCAGAAGATCATGGGTTTCATTCTTGTTCTTGGCATGATAAAAATAAAAGATCCCACACTGCTATGACTGTAAATGACTTGCATATAGGTCAAAATTTGTAGCACTGCACCTATAGCAGGTGCCGTCTTTTATCAGCTGATGAATTACATGTTTTAGTAAAGGTACAGTCTGGTCTGTTCAAACTACATTTCTGTGTCACTTGCAGAGCAGACAACATTTGATGATTTGGTCATTGTCTTGCTTGCCAGTTTGCACTATGGCTTTTGTAAAATACCACAATTACCAACCTGGTGACCTTTGAATTTTACCATTTACTACATTTTAAAATAGCATATTTTGGATGCTTAATAAGTAACCATAAGCCTAATAATGCTCTTGCTATGATGTTAAGGCACATCTTTCATCATTACAGAATATGGTGGCTTGGGACTGGATTACACCTACAGTATTGCTTTAGCAGAAGAGCTGGGTAATATTAACTGTGGAGGCGTTCCCATGGCAATAGGAGTTCAAACAGACATGTCAACACCTGCACTGGCAAAGTAATTCATGAAAATGTTTTAGAATTCTTTCTTGTTCTGCGAAACTGATTTTAAAAATATGATTAAATGGACTTGTATACATGTACCTACACACATTTATACATGTACAATAAAACTTGTTTACTCTTGTCACCACTGATTTAAAAGAAATCATTCAGATTAGACAAGATCCTGGATTAGACAACATTTTAAACAATTGAATCTACTAAAAGGAATTTGAAAGTTTAAAAGATTGTAATAGGCAGGATTTCAGAATACACAAATCTGGATTAGTCAGGTTTCACTGTACCTTTTTATGCCAGCCTATACATTCCTGCTTTACTTTCTTTTTTTTGCCAGGTTTGGCAGTGATAAGATGAAGAGAGAGTTCCTGGCTCCTTCCATAGCTGGTGATGTTGTGTCCTGTATTGGGGTCAGTGAGGTCGGGGGAGGATCTGATGTTGCCAGTAGGTGTTATTGAGCTGTATTTGATCAAGTGTCAGAAATATAATATATCCATGTAACATTTGTCAAGAAATGGGGGAGAGATATACAGTTATTTTTGGGGAGGGGGGTAAAGAATGAGGCTCTCATTCATTGATAGTTTGTTGTAACACTACCAGACTGAGTATTAACTTCAGCAGGGTGGCTCATAACTCATAACCATAGAAAGCCATAAATTTTAAATATAATACAATTCTAAAAATGACTGTTGTCTCTTGCTTTAGGTGTAAAAACCACAGCAGTGAAGAGTGGTGGAGATTACATCATCAATGGTGGGAAGATGTGGATAACCAATGGAGCCCAGGCGGATTGGATGTGTCTCCTTGCCAACACCAGTGAGGGGCCGGCACACAGGAATAAATCGCTCATCTGTCTTCCCATGAACTTACCAGGTATATACACATGTTGAAAACATTTTTAGTGAGAAATTTAAATGAACAAAGGGGTTAAGTTGTAAAATTGATCTTATCATAAGTTTTTTTTTATTTGTAATAGCTTCTTTGAGTTTTTTATGAAAATTCATCAAATTTTCATTAAATTTTCCAATTTTAAAAAATGTTTTCTTTTTTCCCAATTGCATAAAAATTCTTTCATTAATAGTTCCCATTTTTAAAAATGACTTTTCTTCAAATGTCTGTCAAATTTAAATGAACAAAGGGGTTAATTTGTAAACTCTAGATCTTATTTAATAAAGTTTTTTTGATTTTCAAAAACTCTTTGAATTTTATTTCCAAATTCATCAAATTTTCATTAAACAATTTTTCAAAATGCTTTTTTCCAATTGCCTAAAGTTTTTTCTAAATTTCAATATAAAATGGCACACAAAATGACTACACTAAGATACATAACTCTGGTTATTTGGTTTTTGATTTTTACATTTATGGTGTTGCCGTGGTTACTAAAAATAGAAATTTCTGTAAAATTCTTTGAAAATGCTACTCCTCCTACAGTTTTGGTCTGATTTCAAAATAACTTGGCACACAAGTAGACTACACTAAGACACATAATTCTGTGTATCTGTTTTTGATTTCGATAAAACGGTGTTGCCGTGGTTACTAAAAATAAAAATTTCTGTAAAATTCTTTGAAAATTCTACTCCTCCTACAGTTTTGGTCTGATTTCAAAATAACTTGGCACACAGGTAGACTACACTAAGACACATAAATCTGTGTATCGGTTTTTGATTTCATTGAACGGTGTTGCCGTGGTTACTAAAAATAGAAATCTCTGTGAATTTTTTTGAAAAGCTATGTGTTCCTACAGTTTGGGACTTCTGATTTCAATATTACTGGCACACAATATTTCTTAACTGAAGAGGTTCAATTTTATTCTATATATTGTATTGCAATTTATTTTTGATTTCAATTTTTTTATTCTATAGCTGTGCAACCCCTTGAGAATTTAATAAAAATCCACAAATCTCAGACAGAGGAAGGCTTTTGAAATTTCTTCAAAACAACTCCTCCTACATTTTGGCTGATTTCAAAATAACTTGGCACACAAGTGGAGAGCCTCAGGTCATAAGATACATAATTCTGGTATCTGTTTTTGTTCCAGTAAATGTGTTGCAGTTTACTAAAAATAGAAATTTCTGTAAAATTGTTTTCAATGAAAGACTGTTATACAGTATATTTGTGATTTCAATATAACTTGGCACATGGACACTAACTAACATAATTCTGTGTAACTGTTTTTGAGGTCGATGGAAAGTGTTGCAGTGGTTACTAAAAATAGAAATTTCTGTAAAATTCTTCAAAATGAGGTCCTTATACAGTTTTGGTGAGAGAATTTCAATATAATTTGCACACAATACACTAAGAAACATAATGTCTGTAATCTTTGGTACATATATATTTATTGTTCATGGATGTTAAAAATAAAAATGTGGTAAAATTTGAAAATTCTAGTCCTCCTACAGTTTTGTCTGATTTCAAAATAACTTGGCACACAGGTAGACTACACTAAGACACATAAATCTGTCTATCCGTTTTGATTTCTGAGACGAGTTTTGCCGTGGATCATTACTCAGAAACTATTGGAAGGATTTGTCTGAAAATTTGTACACATATTATTCACCATATGAAGTTGTGCACCTGATATTTTCATATAACTTGGCACATTATTATTTTGAATTTTACAGGTGTTTTTTCATTTTTATTTTGTGGTTTTGTCCGTGACCGTTTCTCAGAAACTATTGCAAGGATTAATCTGAAAATTTGTACACTTTTATTCACCATATGAAGGTGTGCACCTGGAATTTTCAACTCTTTTTGTTAATTTTTTTGCATTTTACAGGTTTTATTTTTTATTTTAATTGACTTGTTCATTTTGGGCTCATGTATAAGGTTTGAGATATAGAATCTAGAATATCTGTTCAAAAATACTACAGCTTAAAACTACTCATAAAAACTTACAAAAAAAAGAAACATCATCAAGTGTTAAAAACAGTTTTTACATTGCACAGAAAGATAATGTAATTTCATTTTTTTAGGAATAAACTGGACATGCATCCAGTTAAAGATAAATTAATGGGCATTTGGTGTTGGAAGTTGTTAAGGCATATCTCTTATCAAGCGTGTGTGTGTTATCTAATCTCCAGGGAATAAGGCACAAGAATTAAAGATCTCTCTTCTCTTATTCTCTTAATTGTAATTTATTGTCTGTCAAAGCACTTCATTACTGGATGACCAGCTCTTTATTTTCAAAATGCATTTCAAATTGATATATCAAGATTAATTTGATTTTGTATAATGGTTTTTTTTTTAACAATCAGTTTGCAGAGTGACATAACACATAATTGCAATTTATTTTTTTAATGCAGAAATAAAAAAAAATAAAATGAAAAAATAAAAAAAATTGTTACAATGGAATTACAATATATATGATGTTTCATTTGGTTGCACCTTTGTTTCATTCATTAAGAAACATGATGAGCAATTATATTTCACTGCAAATTTTTGTAAGTAAATTGTGAACAAGATCCATAAAGTATTTTTGAATTGGCACCTTCTCTGAAAAACCCAGCGGGGGGTATTTGTCCCTATTGGACAGTTCTAGTTTTGCAATATTTCATACTTTCAGATATCTGATTCTCAAATATTTTTCTTGCTCCTGTTGAGTTTAAGATAATGAGGTTTGACGGTATTCTCTGAAGTCAATGAAAGTAAAGAGTTCTCTTGTCCTTTATAAAATAAATATTTTAATTGAACTTAATTTACATGTACAGGACAATATGTTTGCTTTTTTGTAAATCTTTAATAAAATTAACCTCTATTAGTAAAATTATTCCACAAAACATGCTTTACTTTCACTTCTGTGATAAATTCTTAATCCTGTCATTTGTCTTGTAGAGATTTCCGGCTGTTGTCCATTGGAGGGGGAGCTGATGAGGTCATGCTGTCAATCATATGTAAATACATGAACACCCTGCCACTACCACCAAGCAAACAGAAGTGAAAATGGCTGATGAAGTCCAATATCGAAAATTTAACGTTAAAAAAAATATAGCCATATTTGCTAAAAAAAATCATGTGGCTTGTACTCAGATAACTTTCTACTATTAACACTATTCTGTCTAATGTGGATTTTTTTTATGAAAAGATATGTTTCTTAATACAGAGGTATTTCTTTAAACAGAGGTGTTTCAATTGCAATTTATAAAATTACATTTTCAATTTGTATTAATTGGTCAGAATTTCAATCTGTAAACAAACTTGATTTTGTTGCTTTAATTTATATATTTTTGTAATCGGTTTATTTTTGATTTAATGTTATTTTTTTATCATACCCTTTTTGATAGGAAGGGGGGGGGGGGTCTATAGTGATGACAATACTTGGGGGATCCTATCAGTTTTCTGCATCTCTTCCTGCCTTTGTGCTCTTATTTTCCATTTCAATTAATTGGACAGATTTTTAGGGTTTTCCATAGAAAATGAAATTAAATTTTTGCTATTAAACTGCAATGGGAGAATATGTTTGCCTTTTTTGTGATCTTTAATAAAATTACCTCTATCCAAATGTTCTAGTTCTTTCCAGAAACAGTTTCACATGTGATCACATATATACATACTATTCCAGATTATAACCCAGTGATTATTTTTCATTAGCAAGTGAAATTATTTTTAGTGTAATAAAATCATAACTTATTTATGTACATATAATTATCTTGTTAATATATTGCATTTATAGTAGGGAAAACGAATATTGATGAACTCGACTATCGAAAATTTAACGACCAAAAAAAAATTTCTTTATCGGTTAAAAAAATGTGTTTCATCAAAGTAATATTGAATTCAAGGCAATAAACTTATATTTGCCCACTTTTTATTTACAGAAAATATTTTCATATGTGAAAATTACAGGGAGGTATTTCTTTAAAGGAAATTTTCAAATCGATAATTTATAAAATACATTTTCAAAATACATGTAAATTGGGGTCAGTTTGAGAGTAATTAAACCGTGTTTTCTTTAATTTAGATTTATTTCATGCAATCATTGATCGTTTACACAAAATCTCATAATTAAAATTTATCCCAAGCTATCTATCTCTTTGTTTTTATAAGAGACACACTTTAATTGTTTACCTGTCAAAGGTCATTGACGGACACGTAGAAAATGGCTTCAATTATGGGGTACATGTACTACCGTTATGTAAAGAGAGGACAAATCAAGCTTTTGATATCCTGCATTTAGATAAAATGTGCAGCTAATATATCAATTTTGAAATTAGATACATTGGATACATGTTGATGTACATTTTTTATTGTACTACGTACTCCGTACGTGTTTACAATTCAGGAATTCGTTGTATAATGGTGATAGCGTAGGTTAAATATTGTAAACTAGTCTGTAAAAGACAAACAGTGAAGATGATATGAAAAAATAATTAAAATTAAACGAATATTCGACTATCGTTCGAATAAAGCATCCGACTATTCGACTAAGCTGCCCGAGTAAAATTGACATCCCTAATTTTAGACCTTAATTCTTATAAACAAACATAAAATGTGAATGTAAATAAATAAAAAGAAGAATTAGAACTACACTGATTCTGTATTGCTCATATAGATCTATAACTTGATATTTCACTCAATATATTGCTCATTGTTGGTGTTAATTTTTATATTTTTGTTATTGTATTTTTTTTTCATTGAATGAATATAAAATTAATACCAATTTATTTCAAGGACTTTAAATTAATCTTAATTCTAATTTTTAAGTTTTCTTTCTTGTGTAGTATGTCAATTATTTCATTAATGAAAGTTAAATCCAGTATAATTTCTAGACTGATCCAGTCCCATATATACATCAAAGGCATGGAAATATTTTTAAACAAGATGTGTTTGTGAAACACTATGCGCCCGGCGACAACATAGTTCAAAAAAACTATTTTTAGTAGATTTGTCACAGTCAAGGTCACAAGGTCGTTGACCTGGGTGTCATTTGAAAAAAAAACCTTATTAGTAGAGTATGCATACCATATATGAAGTCTCTATCTCTCATGGTTCAAAAGTTATGGCAAAAGTTCTAAGAAGCTATTTTTAGCATATAGGTCACAGTCAAGGTCACATGGTCATGACCTTGTTGTCATTATACCCCCTGCTTGAAAAGTGGGAGGGTATATAGTAATCGGTATTTCCGTCCGTCTGTCTGTTTTGAAAGAGCTTCATTTGTGGAGTACGCATACCAAATATGAAGTCTATCTTTCTTGGTTCAATAGTTATGGGGAAAGTTCTAAAAATCTATTTTTAGCATACATGTCACAGTCAAAGTCACAAGGTCATTGACCTTGGTGTCATTTGATTGATTAATGTTTTACGCCAAATCAGCAATATTTCAGCCATATATTGTGTCATTTGAAAGAGCTTCATTGGTGGAGTATGCATACCAAATATGAAGTATATCTTTCATGATTCAAAAGTTATGGCGAAGGTTAACGTGACAACAGACAAACATATAAATAGACAAACAGTGAAGCAGACAAACAAATGGGACAAAAACAATGTACGCCTCAGATTTATCGACCTGGGCGCATAAAAAAGAATCCTGAGTATGTTAATTCGTAACTCATACATTTTTCTCCAGTAAGAGTTACCTCCCACATACAAATTTTATTTGAAACTAGAGGTACTGTGAGCGATGAGCTCACTAAATGATACCCCCCGCCTCCCATATGGTTATAACTGGTGAAAAAGTCCATGTTTTCCTGTGGCCGGGAAACCCAAAATATGTGTCGGATCAAAAAGTAAAATAGGAGGTGCACAATGGCAATATGTAATAAAGATTCTGTGAAAGTTGCATCAAATTTCATTCAGTGGTATGAGAGGAGTTGCGGATAAGAGATGGCTACCCCAAAGGAATTAACGATTACTATATACCCTCCCGCTTTTCAAGCGGGGGGAATAATAATTTGGTATCATATACACTGTAATAACATTTCATTTTTCAATAAAAGTTACAGGAAGTTTAGTTGCACATAAAACCACTAGAGTTTATAAATTTTTCTAGAATTTATCTGTCCTAACTTCTACTTGCATGTGGGGCCAATACAGGAGATGCAAAAACACGCACCCTCCCCCCAAACACATTTGCACGCCTCTTTTATGAAATAATGAAGCCCCCTAACCACCAAAAAAAAAAGGAAAAAGGAAAAAACATAACACAGCTACATTCTTGTCTCTACGTTTGTAATGTTCCTTTTAATTGGTAAATAAACCACACTTCCCATATTCTGCATTTACAACTGAATTTATTTTACACATTTGATTCACATCTTTCTCGAGCCGTTTCATGCATGGCTTCGTATGAAGTTTCACGCACTTCTGCACAAGGTTCGTGTGACGTGTCATGAACACCAGCATTGTGTTCTGGCGGTTCATGAACTCCCACGCACGGTTCCTGTGACAAAAGTGTACTTCTCGTGTGTCTAGAACTGATTTCCGCCGTTTTGTATCTGTAACATTTAAAACAGTTTACAAACAAGAGTACTCGTCGACAATTTGGAGTAAATATAAAGTAAATAAAAGGATTGATAGTAAAATTCAGATGAAGTAGGATAAACGCTATTCGATATATCACGATATATGGTATCGATATTTCGATTTCCCGGGCTAATTTGATCGTATCGTGTATATTTATCGGTAACGTTGTCACGAGATACGACAAGACCACGGTTGAAACGATTTTGGACATTTTCTTGCGTGTAGCTTCTCTGTCATTTGTAATGGATTCCTTAAGAGCTCGCAGCTTTAGGAAATGGCAAACTAAAATGATGATAATCGGCACAAAGGTCACGATTATCGTGATAACAAAATTCACCATTTTTCCCAGCGATGGATTTTTGCTTAATTTAACAGAATAGATGTAGAAGGACGCAGGAATGGTACATAAAATCCATATGGAAAGAGATACACGAAAAACTGTTCTGTTTGTTTGTCTTGCCAAACTTGACAGAGGGTGGGCAATCATGAAGTACTGCTGTATGGACAGGAATGTCACGTGGGATGCTGACGAAAGAGCACTCGTTATGACCAAAATACTTAGTATAATAGCAACTACGTCACTTTCAGTTCCAGAAGGAATGAAAAACCAAGATGCACTAGAAATGTATTGAAAACCAAGTACAGCAAATCGGCCAATGCCAAAGCCGCAAATCCGAAGAAAATCGGTCTGTGGAGACGTCTGATGCGGAAAATAATTCCGAGCACTCCAGAATTGGCCAGTATTCCAACTAAGGACACACAAGTAGCAATAACTATAATGGGGGAACAAAAAAGAGCTTTGGAGCATACATTTTCTTCCTCCTTGTAAACTGAGGAATTATTTGACATGGTTAGGGTTTCTTGTATTCTACTGAAATAATTCATCCTATTATCTGTTAATGTTGTCATCAACTGATTAATTTTTGGAAACAGGTTGTCCACTTTTGCCGGAGGATATAATGGGATTGATAGTACACGTCATATTTCATTTGTCTCACCTGCTCGCTAATGTTACAGATTGAATCAATGATGAAATAAACGATATTAATTTGCCTAAGCGGTAAATGTTGAAGCTAGAACAATCATTTATTTGTTTTGTTTTCTGGATGCCCCACTGTTGGTAAACCCCTGGTTATCATCTCAATTAGAGAAGTCTGTACTGTAATGAATAAAAATCCCGTGAGTTGATGATGATGATGATAAAACAGTCAGAAATCCAGGGGGAAATCACCAAAAGAATATCAGTGCATGTTTTTTGGAAGGAGTGATGACTATATTGTTTTGTCATGCTTATTTTTTTTCTTTAGCTATATAGCTTATCTGTATTTATACAATTTTCATTTATTTTTTTTTTGCATACATTTCAAACTACTAGTACTTGACAATTAATCATGCATGCATCCAGAGAGGGGTCGAGGGGGTGGGTGGGTCCGGACCACCCTGGAATATGCAGAATTATTCAATTAAAACAACTAAAAGTGACCGTTGAAACCAGCACCAGTCCGCCCCCAAAGAAGACATGTACCCATTGATAAAATGGTATATGAAAAATCGTACGAAATTATGCTCAAGAAGTGAGCATCCCCCTTTTCTCACAAATTAGGTTTTTCAGAAGGATTTTTGTTGCTTGTCACGAAATTTGAAGTTGGATTTTATTAAACTAGGGTGGACCAGTTTGGTCACTTTTTTAATAATGTATTTTTAACAAATATTTTGGGAATGCAAAAATGGAAATACACACTGATGCAATAAAAGCAGAGAGAGAGAGAGAGAGAGAGAGAGGGAGGGGGAGAGGAGAGAGAGATAAAACAGAGAAGTCAATTGTTTATTGATACAGGCACGTAGCAACAAGGGGGGGGGGGCTGCCCCCCCCCAACTTTTTTTTCCCAACATTACCATTATTGAAAATGTCCATTGGAAGGTTGGTTGCCCCCCCCCCCCACTTCATACCACAGTACAGTGATATCAAGAAAATGTAGTAATATATGCTCAAAAAATTGGATGTGAAAGGAAGTTGGCCTTGAAAAAAGTTGGCCACTACACCCCCCCCCCCCCCCCACACACACACACACACAATAGATTTTCGAGTTTGGGCAGTTACCTTTTTCTTTTTTTCTTTTTTTTAGCTTGTTAGCTTTTACAGGTAAGTAAAAAAAAATTTCTCTGGTTGCCCCCCCCCCCAACTTTCAAAAACGATGTTACGTGCCTGTGATAACTTTGTATCTACAAAACAAATCGGTCAAAACAAATTTATCGGAGTCTGTTTTAATATTAGAAACAAATTAAGATTGCTAAAGTTTAATATTTTGTATTAACAACACATGTCTGTATAATATGTGTTTTAGTACCAATTGAAATTGAAATGAATTGATAACCTTGTTCACAAAGAAAGAACAAAGTATTTCCCTAAAGGACAGGAGGTCTACACAAACTTATTTAAACTTCTTGACTGTCCGTACCCAAATAAAACTATTTAATGGGAGGGAATTTACACTATCTGATCTTTTTGTAGCGTGAAGCGGTCACCCATTCAAGGGTTAAACAGGCTCGCCGTTGCTTAACTTGTCTGAAATAGAGGGAGAATCTACCGCATCACTAGAAAGGCTAGCTCACTAGCGAGGCAGTATAAGTTCCCTATATACTGTCTAGTCCATTTTGGACAATTTGTTCCCCATATAAATTAGCTACTACTATTATTCTTCCTCCCGGAGGGGGTGGGGTTAAATTAATTTTTAAAGTAATTTTTAACATATAAATTCAATAAAAGTAAAAAAACAAACTTTGGAAAGTATGCATGTGATTGTGCGTAATATATGTACATGCATTTTAATACCTCACCTTTGTATGAAATTAAGAATAACCAGGCAAGCTAAAAATTCATGATATGATCGGGCTCGAGAATCAGGAAATCTATTTAACCTTTGACCTTAGTGGCGTTATCGTTGATAACCAACCAACGTGCCAAAGATGTCAAAAAGTGGCGAAAGCGGTCCAAAGAAAGGAACTGAACCAAAGAGTAATAATACGGTTGGAATAGAAAGCCAAAATGTAAACGGAAGAGTGCCGATGAAGGCGGAAACGCCCACTATACCGAAACGCCGGTGAGTGCAATTCCTTGCTTACGAAACCTAGGCCTTTTCATATCCGGCCGCAAAACTAAGGGACTATCTTATATGGCACGCCAAATTCACAAAAATGAGCTAAACATAGTTTCACAGTCGATAAACTGGGTTCATCGGTTGTAAACTATAGTTTACGGACTGTAAACTATTGTTAACAACGTTAATCTATATTTTACATCTGTAAACCATAGTTAACGCGATAATCTATGTTTCACAACCGTAAACTATACTTAACACCGAAAACAATCATTTGCGATCGCAAAACATAGATTATCTGATAAATATAGTTTCACGATTTGTAAACTATAGTTTACAAACCGTTAACTATAGTTAATGATCTGATAAATATAGTTTCACAATTTGTGAAACTATGATTAACAACTCTTAACTATAGTTTACGATTGTAAACCATAGTTTACAAACGTGAATCTATGTTTATCAACAAAATCTATTGTTAACGCTTTATTCAGACAGATAAACTTAGATTAGCATTCGTAAACTATAGTTAACGACCATTAAATATAGTTTTACAGATGAAAACTATACTTAACGAATCGTTAACTATAGTTTACGGTTTGTAAACTATAGTTTACAGTCGATAAACCTAGTTTATCAATTGTGAAACTAGGTTTAGCTCATTTTTGTGAATTTGGCATGCCATAGTCTTATTTAGTGACATGCATTAACTATGCTGTCATTGAAATGCTGCCTAAAGGTTTCACAGGAGATACATACATTTGTAAACTGTCATGCTTAATTAGTCATAGAAGTTCAATGTTAAGTTGTAAGCACCAATAAAAAAAATCCCACGATTAACCAGGTACGCAGATCTTTAGAGTTTTAATAGCAGGCACAAGGGTTCAAAAATGGTAAGCTTCCTATGTGAGTATGTTGCAACTTGAAGAGAGAGAAATGTGACAGTCCAGAGTCCAGACCATGATTCAAATCTTGCAGGCTCCCTGAATCTACAGTCAAGTGCTCAACGAACTGAACTATCTGGCCATGGGTGTTCAAACTCATCTGAATGCAACATTATCTAATTTTTCAAAGGTTGTTGCACCCCAAGATACTAGTCCATAATATATGATGTTTTCCAGCCTGACCAGTCTATTACCTGGTAACTTCCAGGAGAAGAGAAAATGTGCTCCACCAACCAAGCAATCTGGCCACCAGCAATTAAACCTGTCTGACCACCATATTATCATTGGATCTTGAACAAAAGGCCCATGTTATTAGCTCACCTGAGCTGAAAACTCAATTGAACTTTTCTGATCACCTATTTTCCGTCTTCCATCAATCTGTCTTTCCATCCATCCGTCTTTAAACCTTTCACATTTTCAACTTCTTCTCAAGAACCACTGGACCTATTGTAAACAAATTTGATACATAGCATGCTTTAGTGAAGGGGACTTAAAATTGTTAAATCATGGGTTAAGCCCTCTTCCAAGGGGAGATAGTCAAGAAATGACAAAATTAGGGTTGGAAAAAAATCCTCTTCTTTGGAACTGCTGGACCAGAAAAGCTGAAACTTATGTGGAAGCATCTTAGGGTAGTGTAAATTCTAAATTGTTCAAATCATGACCCCCAGGGGTAGGGAGGGGCCACAATAGGGACAAGGGGGGAATATTTTGAAGAACAACATTGTCAAAGTTACTCAGGTGAGAATTGTGGCCCATCGACCTCATGTATATTTTAATTGTAGTCCAGTTGGTTGGAATATCACTGCCTTTTGAACTTAATATGTTTGTGAAGTTCATTACCATATTTTTTATAATAGGCAGGAACTGTTAAAGTGGAATGGTTGGGGTTACAGTGATTCCAAGTTTATTCTGAACAAGGATGGACAAGTGGAATTTTCAGGAGACAGGTAAAAAAAACAAACAGTTTTCAGTTATAAATTTTGCAAAGCAGACTTAAATGGTTTCAATACAGTGAAACTCATTTTGTTCATATATGCCAGTTATTTATTTATTTTGTGGCTGATCTGCAGGTATCGTTTGAGTGGGCAGGTGATGCCACTTCTCCGAGAATGGATGATGGCAACTGTAGGCATTAGTCTAGATCACAAGACCCCAGCTCAGGTAAAACACAATTAACAGTGACTATAGTAATTTAGTATCAAGTTAACTTAAAAAAAAATTTTAAGGCACATGATGTTAATGTTCTCTCTGAACTATCATTGACCATACATTCTTGTATTCATACTCATGAATGTCTTTGCTAGCCAAGTGTCTGATTCTTTTACCCTCATTTCCATTAATAGTTGAGATGAGGGGAAACAAATCAGACACTTGGCAGGCAAAGATGAATCATGAAAATATGTTTTAATGACTTACTAATAGTCTGTGATCTTATTTTATGTTCTTATAGCCTCCCCTGACAGCCAAAGATATAAATGCACCAATAAGAAATGAAGAATTTATCTCAGACCTTAGAAGGACCAGTATTCCTTTTACAGATGATTGCCAGGACAGACTTTTCCGTGCTCATGGTAAACATTGTCATTGTAAAAAAAAAATACATCACACAATTGTTGTACATGTACTTTAATAAGAGTGGCGATTTCAATAGAGGATTCAAAATGTCAATTTATACTTAAATAATGGATCTATATTTTTGATGAATAGTTTCTGTATTAGAATTCCTGTGATATGAGTTAACTTTGACTTGTTCATTGTAGGACACACATTACATGAAATTTTTGTCCTGAGAGAAGGAATGTTTGACAGAATACCTGACCTAGTAGTCTGGCCTCGTGAGTTATATGTTGCCTTCATATAATTTGATATTTTATGTTGCTAATTAAAAAAAAAAAATTGTGGCAAGTCTAATGTTATTAATCAGAAAAGTAACAATAAATTGAATGCAATGAAAGGCTATTTATGACTGCATGTATAGTAGCAGGAAAGTTTGTTAATACTGATTGTAAATTGAATTTTCATTAAAATGTTTTTTTGTTTTCCCAGAGTGTCATGATGATGTTGTAAAGATCACAGCCTTATGTTGTAAACACAATGTAGTCATTATTCCCTTTGGAGGTAAGAAACACAAGAAGATGAATTATTTTTTTCTCTTCTGAATTCATATGAGTTTTAAAACATTTAAAAAATCTTTGATCATTTGACTCACTTAAATTACACCCCCTCCTTTTAAAAATCATGTCAATAATCTATTTTATGTCAAGATATGCAACCTTAGGTATTTATTGACTAGCTGTTTTATTTTTATTTACAGGAGGTACAAGTGTGTCGGGTGCTTTGGAGTGTCCGGCGGAAGAAAGAAGAATGATTGTCTCCCTTGACACATCACAAATGGTAACCATAGCTTAGCACTGCAATGTCATTTAGTCATGTTCAGCCAAATGGCAGATATAATAAACAGTATTTGAATGTAAAATTAAGTGGTGTTGTTTTATGTTTTTATAGAACAAGATTCTGTGGATTGATGAGAAGAACCTGACAGCCCACTGTGAGGCCGGGATAATTGGTCAGGATCTAGAGAGAAGGGTAAGCCTGGATGAAAATCTTTATAAAAGTCTAATATTCAGCATGAAAGACAGCTACAACTCCACAGTGAAAAAATGTTTTATGATAATATATAAAAATCATTCCACTCAGCTTTTAATTGTCATAGTGCAAAAAGTTAAGTTGATCAAACTAAGAATTTAATAGGATGTCTTCACAAATGTCATGATGTTATTCCAATAGTAATTCATTTTCAGTTGGCCCAGAAAGGTTTCTGTACTGGACATGAACCAGACTCTATGGAGTTCAGCTCTCTTGGAGGCTGGGTGGCCACCAGGGCATCAGGGATGAAGAAAAACATTTATGGCAATATTGAAGATCTGGTAACTTTTAATGGAAACTTCTAATGGAAAAAATTTAAAATTCCTTTAAAGCTTTGATATAGAAAGAGACACAGTAATGTATGCAGATAGAAGCATAAGGATAAAATTTTGTTAATTTGTGATCTGAAATGGTTTCGAGGGAATTTAATTTCCTTGTTTCCAGCTTAATCAAATGCAATAAATAAAACCATTCAAGTATATAAATTTCATTTGGACTTTGATTTCATTGATGATTATTTACAATTAGATAAATAAAATGTTATCCCAAAAGAATGTTTCTTTTTATACAAAGAATGTATACACTGTTTCTCCACAAGTCTGGGTACTAGTAAGGGTATAAGTGATCACATGGATGTTAGAGGAATACTGTATACAGGGAAATTTTCGCCCCGGTTTATTTTCGCCCCTTTCGCCCTACCCTCATTTGGGCGAATTTAAAACGGGGCGAAATGAAATAATATGGTATAATTTCTTTAATAAAACTCTGATTGGGCAAATTTAAAACGGGGCAAAATTGTTTGCAAGTGTGAAAGGGCGAAAATTAAATGGGGCGAAAATACCCCTGTATACAGTACTCTGTGTTAGACCTAATATGTTTAATGTATCATATCAGTATTGATGTTGTGTTTTATTACAGGTGGTCCACATTAAGTTTGTGACCCCGCGGGGGGTGATGGAGAAGAGTTGTCAGGTCCCCCGCATGTCATCAGGCCTAGACATCCACCACTTTATCATGGGCTCAGAGGGTAAGTAACTCTTATTGTACAGTAAATCTGAAAAACTAGATACAGTAGAACATTACTGATCAGGGGATTTTCATCTTGTATAAGTCATAGAATCTGAATCTGTACAACCACTCATAGCCAACAAATGTTAGTTTAGGTGTGGCGAGTCGGTTAGGTTTCAATAGGTGTATGCATATTTCTGCATCTCTATACAGCTATAAAAAATTTACCATTTTACCTGATAAAGTATATCCTGCTGTTTTGGAAATAATTTATTACATTAATGAAGTTCAATGGAGAAGCTTTGATTGTAATTTTAATTTAAACAATATTTTATTATGAATGAACATGATTGGATCGGACAGCAGGCACTGCTTATATGTCCTCTCCATATTTTGATTGTAATTTAGTAAAAGTAGAGTTCCTATAAGAATCTCTGTCTCTCATTTAGGAACACTAGGTGTGGTAACCGAGGTTACCTTGAAGATCCGTCCTCTTCCTCCATGTAGAAAGTATGGCTCCATAGTGTTCCCTGATTTTGTTAATGGCGTCAACTGTCTTAGGGAGATAGCCAGGCAAAGGTGTGCCCCAGCCTCAATACGACTGATGGACAACCAACAATTCCAATTCGGTTAGAGAATTTTTCAGAAGAATACAGTCAAACCTCAATATCTCAAGCTCAATGATGCAGAGAAAAGCTATTTAAAAAATCCAAGGATTCAAGCTAACGAAGTTGATCAACGTTTGTTCTTTTGTATATTTTAGGTCATGCTTTGAAACCTGAGTCGAAATCCTTGTTAAATAGTTTTGTTGAAGGCATTAAAAAGTTTTACATCACCAAACTAAAAGGTTTTGATACCTCTAAGATGGCTGTAGCTACTCTTTTGTTTGAGGGAACTAAACAGGTTTGTACTTCAAAAATATATACAAGGTATTTGAAAACTCAGTATACTAATAATCTTGCAATGGAACAGATACATGTACACTGTATTTAAAAACAAAACTTTTATTTGCAGTACATTTTGCATTTAAATTAATTTTTTTTTTAAATTCAGTTTTGTCTATCTTATTTTAACAGGAAGTAGCAGCACAAGAAAAGAGGGTTTATGAAATTGCAGCTCAGTTTGGGTATGTGAAAATATACAAGTAACAATCTTACAGCCTTAATTTCTGTTTTTTAAAGGAGCTTTAAATTCATATATATTTTGATAAAAATAGCATTCTGTCTTGATCGAATTATCTTGGTTTCTCAGTTTAGAGGAATTCTAATATTCATTTTCTGTGGAAAAAAGCTAGGATCCCGTCTTGTATTATTTATTGAAATAGTGTTTGTATATAACATAAACATTACCATTTTCAGGGGTTTGCCAGCAGGTGCAGACAATGGAGAGAGAGGATATATGTTAACTTTTGTTATTGCATATTTAAGGGTAAGAGTCTTTTTCAGAATTCTTTATATTACCTTTTTTCCTGCTCTGTTGTTTGTCTTAAAACTATAATTTTCATATAGTTACATTTAATGGTTATGATGGAAGAAGTCTTGATTTTAAGTCGTCTTCTCCATTGAGTATAAATGTTGTCCATCTCTTACTATCAGGATTTGGGCTTTGAGTACTACATAGTAGCAGAATCATTTGAAACTTCTGTTCCTTGGGATAGGTATGTACCAGTGTTTAATGGAAAAACTTACTCTGTTTATCTAATTGTTATAAACTTTTATCCATAAAAACACTCTTTTTATCCTGGAGTAATGCTTATGATGTCAACCTTGCCATGACTGTATCTTTATTACACCCCTTTAGTTTTTAAACTCACTGAGATTTCTTAAGGTTTTGTTGAATTGTCTTTCTTTCAGGTGTTTAGACTTGTGCCAAAATGTCAAAGACAGGTTACACAGAGAATGTAAAGAGAAAGGCATTCAGTTCCCTCCATACATCACCTGCAGGTTAATGAGACTGGGATTTTTTTTTATTTTCATTGTGAAATAAAGTCTTACAGAAGCGCATGTTATAACAAAGCAGGAACAAGAAATATTTCATCTGTTGACTTGAATTTGCTAAACATAGTTTTGTTACAATGTTGTGCTTATATTTGGTAATATGATTTGTCAATATTTAAATTTGATGAATAATGTCAGAATTTTTTTTTTGATTTTTAGGGTAACCCAGACCTATGATGCAGGTGCCTGTGTGTATTTCTACTTTGGTTTTAATTATCGAGGAATTCAGAACCCAGTCCATGTGTACGAGGAAATAGAGGTAAGAAACTAGTGAAATGTTTTCATCCCATCCATTGTACATTGATGTGCACTTTGTTTTACGTTTTGATTACTGGTATTGTTACTGATATTATGTCCATAATTTCCTAGGGGTCAGCCAGAGATGAAATCTTGGCAAATGGAGGAAGTATATCCCATCACCACGGTGGTAGGTTTCTTCTTTAATTTGATTTCCCACTGAAATATTTGTATATCCCCTTTTTCCTAATGAATTACTGTAAAACCTGGTTATACAGAACTCCAATATAAAAAATATTAGATGGTTAAATGGATATTTTTTCTAATATCTCCTTGGCTACTTTTCACTTTCTTCATTATAGGGATACCAGTACAAATAGTTTTAGTTATAAAGAAGTAAAATTTTATGTTCAAGTGATTTCCTTATACTCAAGTTTTATTCTATCCTCTGGATTTCCTGATTTTACAAGTAACTTTGAAAGAAAACAACAGACAAACAATTATTTTGAATTTTCTGACATTTATGGTGTGTTGCATTCTTTCAGTTGGTAAGCTGAGGAAGAAATGGTTAAAGAAAACGGTAGGAGAAGTGGGCCTCGGATCAATGCGGGCCATCAAGAGTTATATAGACCCCAATAACATATTCGGAAATGACAACCTTATGATTGGGGAATCAAAGTTATAAAACGTTGGAAAATGTCAAATGTTTTTCAAATACATGTAAGGTTGATTATACTTTTATTGAAAAAAGTGAGATAAAAGATTCCAACACTCTTGAATTATTGTTTTATCATTTGGGTAAAAAATTGCAATTATTATGGTATTTTAATTTATCATTGAATGTAAGATGAATAAAATGTTTCATGTGACAAAGCAATACTGGTTAGAGGAATGAGTTCATAGCAAGATCTTTTGTGAATAAACTCTTTCTGGCTAGTGCAGTATGTGATGATTCGTATACATGCACTCTAAAATCTGTCATGCAAGGTTATGTTAAAATTCGTTTGAAATTACTGGTTCTCTGAACAAGATCATACAATTTTTTTTTTAAATAATTTAATTGACATTAAACTTCTGCTAATGTTTGAATACACAGATTTTTCATGTGATTTCATATTTTCATGAGTTCCAAGAATTTGTTATATATTGCTCTACTTTTGTCTTTCTTTTTACAGTATATTGCTCTCACTTTATCTTTTCTTTTTTATGGTATATAAATTCTGCCATCTCTTAATTATTCTAAGTTGGCAGATTTCTTGCTTATTAGGTATTTACTTTTCATGTTTACTTTTATAACTTATTTTATTAATTATCTATATAATATTGAACCTAATTAGTTTTTTATATCATCCTCCATACTCTGCTTTGAATATGTTTCTTTGTGCATGATTCTTGTTATTTTGTTTTTTAACAAATGAACAAATATTGAAAGAAGTTAAGTTTGTATATTTCAATCCACAGGGTACGGCTTTTGTTCGACTCCATTAGAATTCATAATAATCAATTTCACCAAACAATTGATTTCAGTTCAATCTCGGTGTCAATGAACAGATTTGAATAACAACTCTTGTTTTTTCTGTGCTATGTTTGTTAGAAAGTTGTATGAATGATTTCTTTCTGTCCAATTTTATTTTATAAAATGTCAGTGGTTATGCATGATGTTGAGGAGCTGTTTGTTTGTGTACATCAGTCAATCATGTTCAATTTAAGCATTATTTATTTGTTGATTTCTTTTTATGACATTTGATCATTATGTTATAATAAATGTAAGTCAGAGATTCCAAGAAACCAAATATAGTATAGTAAAGTTTACAACAAATAAACAGAATGTTTATTCAAGCTATAGTTTTTTATTCAAGCTAAAACAATGTTCTTTAATTGTGACTTTAGAGAAGGTTTTTTAATCAAAAGTCAAATTTATTGTTTGACTGTCATTCTCACAATTCCCCTTACATTGCATAAAAAACTGACATATTTAATTTACAAATGGAAGGAGGAAGAAGAAACATTTATTTTATTAATTTTTTTGTTGTTATTTTTTTGATGCATGGCCTTTGGGGGAAATATTTTTTAAAAAAAGAAAAGGAAAAGGTTTGGTAATTATGGAATGCCATATACGACAGCCAACTTTTAGCCAACTATATTTTACACACAATATCAAAAAATTTTATATTTATATTGATATTTATATTGTTTTCAAAAAAAAAAAATATGATTCACATCATACAGGGAAGCATTTTTTTACAAGAGGATGTAAAACAATGTAAAACATTATGTTTTAATTTATGTAATATTCAATATAAATTTCTTTCAAACTGTGTTTATTTTTATTTTCTTAAAACTTTGCATATAGCATAAAAAAAAGATGTACATGTTTGTGATAAAGATGTTTTGAAAATAATCCGTCATATTTTCCATTTTTGATGAAAATTGAAACAAAAAAGAGAATCTCTGTGTCAAAAATTGACAAATTTTGTAAATTAAATGTGACCTCTGTATATCATAAAATGAAAAGGGTTAAGAAGATAAGTAACAGTGATCAATCTCAGAAAATCCATAAACAATATAAATAGGGCATAAAGACAAACCTTAGATATTCCAAAGGTGGGATCAGATGTCTAGGAGGTGTAAGCATCCCCAAATTTAATCAAATATGGTGGCAGTTAGCAGTGAGCCCTAACCTTATGCAGTTGGCTCAAGTATATGGCAACATTCTTCTTTTTGAAAATTCATATAAATATCAATATAAAAAAAATTTACAAATATATGGCCTAAAAATGACAGTTGTAAAACAAGTCAGCAGTTGGCAGTAAGCAGTTGGCTGTCGTATATGGCATTCCATAGGTAATGTGCTAACTTTTAGCTCTATGTGTTACACAAATATCAAAAACATTTAGGATTGGGACAGCTTGCAAACTTTTTTTGTGAATACATATATGTATTATACAGGGAAGCTATAAGCGGTGACAATTATTATAAAATTTTTTTGATGAAATTCAAATATGATTCTTTTTTTATGTAAAATCACATAAGCAGAATATGTACATGTATGTGATATTGGTGCATGAAAATAATCCGTCAACCCAATTTTGATGAAAATTGAAACAAAAATAAGAAAAATCAAAAATTGACAAATTTTGTAAATTAAATTATTTGTCATAAAATCAAAATAAGAAGATAAGTAACAGTTATTCAGAAAATCCATAAACAATATAATTTACATGCTCTTGATTCCGCAAATTCACGTGCTACAACCCCCGCTACTGTCTCTGTCCCGCCAAGCACGTGATTTTTTTAACCATGCCTATCGATGAGCCAATGCATTTGTGTCAAAATAACGTATTTTAACTATTTGTAATTTTATCTCGGACAAAGAAATTGGAAATGTAAATATAAGAGGTTGTAGAAATCCATAACTTCAACTTATCTGTCAGTAGCCTGCATGGAAAAGGTCCCTTGTAATCAACCATTGCGCCGTTTTAAGAAACATCACAAACCCGTCATAAAAGGGGGTTTGGTCCTTTGTTAGTTACACAGAAAATATTACCTTCACGGAGATCTTAAAGTTCTCATCACATAGGGAGTACCTTCTATTAGGTACAAAGCGGCATTTCTTTACATTTTCATTGGTAATTTTTCTATAGAACACGTGTAAATGGTTTGTATTTTGTTCATTAATATCTCTGCAACACTAACAAAAGAAAGTTATATATGTAAAAGTTTAGTGAAATTGTACACGACATTAGCTTAATTGTAACTTACAACAAATGATAAAAAAAAAATTAGAGAACCTTTGATATGCCTTCATCTTCGATCCCAACCTATACTCATACGTATACACCGAGTAACTGTCCACATATATTTTGGAAAGATTAAATTTTAAATTTATAGTCTGTAAAAGCTCCTGCATACATTTGGCTACATCACGATGATTAGATTACTAGTATTTAAATCTGAAAATTAAGTAGTAACTTGGAAAACGGATAAACAATCATACCACATTTATTCAAATTAAAATAATTAAGTACATAAACATTTCATTGTCAGTGAGAGGAATACTGTTTTAATTTTTGGCACTTTTAGAGCGGTCTATAATATACTCCACTTTATTTTTTTCCTCCTGTGTGAGGTCCTCTTCATATTTTGGAATCGAGAGTTCATAGCAGCATCTCTTACAACGATCATGAACTATAGCAATCCGTTGTTCCTTATTCGCACGTCTTTGCTTGGTGAGGGAGGCGCTCTTATGACTTCGGCCTGCAAGGGACATATCAATTTTAGGGAAAGATGTTTTAGCTCGCTTCACATGCTTTTTCTTTTTCTTCTTCACTCTTGGTTCGTCAAATGACACTAGAGGTCGCTGATACAGCGCAGACGTCGCATTTTCAGACGAGTATGTTTTTGCCGAAGCTTGAGTCATGTGGGTTTTCCGGGAAACTCCGTCAGTTTGCGCTTCTCTATCCGTGTCAGTTTCTTCGTTGTCGGAAAGTCCCGCTCCTTCCCCCGGATCGTCGATGATCTCTTCCTCGCTGCTGGCATCTGCCTCGTTGTCAGCCATTGCCCCCTCATCTACCTGTCCATTTTCCTCATCTTCTTTTAAAATCTCGTCAATTGTATCCTTTAGGTTTTCATTTTCCTTATCTCGACTTTCATCATTGTCCTTTTCGTTTTCTTTCCCCGTCTTTTCCTGTTCAGGAGGTGATTCTGATGAAATATCTCCTTCTTCATCAAACGTAATATCCGCTGGTTTATTGGCGTTTTCGACCATTTTGAGAGACGTGTCTATGTATATAGATGACATTTTGCTTTGATTGTCCATTGTTCTGTTTATTTCCTCTATAAGTTTGTCCATGGTATCATCTTCCTCGCACTGTGATATACTCCTCAGTTCTTTATCACCTTTGGAACTTTGCATACTTTCAGACTGTCTTCCATTATCGACATGTGAAATCTTATTAGACACCTTCTTCTTTTTCTTCTCAACTTCAACCCCCTTTGGAGAGATCATCTTTGAGAATCGATGTTTCCGTATTTTCGGTAATCCTTGTAATGCACTGGCTTTTAATATCAATTCTTCTTTATGTGTCATTCTCCTTGGACTGGGCTTTTTGATCGGCTCCAACATATTCTGAAGACAACGACTTCGAAGGTGATGAAATGACAGGTCTTCTGCACTTTCAACGTATTTCACGACTTTTGGATAGTCTTCCGTTTTCAGATCTTCAACAAACTTTGTTATAGTGTGTTCAAATGGACATCTTTTGCAATTAACTCTTAAAATTGCAATCCTGTGGTTTCTCTGTGCCATTCTCATTTCATGAGCGGACTGTCGAAGCTTTTCATCATCACGTGTGCTTTTAGCGGGCTTGGGTTTTTGCACCCTGTCCGTAAACACGACTGGGTAATCATTGAACGACACCCCAGTTTTGACAGGTGGCGGTATGCTTTCTGTGTCCTCATCCTCCTTCTCCACGACATCTCCAGTCACGTCTGCTGGAATCTGGGAAATCTCTTCTAAATGCTCTGTTTCAATGGTTTCCTCAATATGTTTCGTATCGTCTGCTTCTTCCTTTTTGAAAGAACTCCCGCCGTCTGTTGTTGTTTCCGTCTGTTTACTTTCATCATCCATCAATTCATCCAGCATTTCATTGAAATAATCGAAATTCGGCGGTGGTTTCTTGTGGGATTTTTTACTTTGTCTTGTTGTCGGCCGGAGGTATTCTTCATATTTATCCTCGCTAATATGAACAAGGTCTTTCATATGCGTGCCAACTGGTGGTTTGACACTGAAATCGAACATATGTTGACGAATATCAAAGCCACTGCCAAGATGTTTTCTTTTCTTGCTCGTGCGAACGAGAACTGCGTTAAAACAATTAAGGAGGCTGCCCATGATGACTGGAATTATACTTATGATCGCCATGTAAAATCCATATTCAAGAGAAATCTGTTTTCCGCTGTTATTGTAGGCGAATGAGTATGCTGCGATGATGATTAGAAGACCTGTGTAAAATATATATTAAAAAAAAAAATCCATAATCGGAGTAAAATCTACACTATGTATGTGCCATATAAATAATGTCAAACAAATAGTACTTTGTATAATACTGTTTGTGTAAAACTGATCAGATGATTTCTTGCTTTTATAGCCAAACAGGGCATATTATTATGAACGAGACAAATGTACAGTATGAGAACATACACGAAATAAACTCTTCTTTGTATTAAAAAAGAAAAAATAAACACACCAGAATCACATTTCAAAATATTATTCATATCGGGGCCAAATTTGACTCATATCAGATAAAGTCCTTTAAAATTGAACTCACCTGCGACAATACCAGTCCCTGCGGAGCCGTAGAGTAGTCTTCTCTTGGTTCTGTACTCCCAGTAAAATTGTAGAAACCCTGTCCCCGTGGATACAAAGTAAAAGAAGAGTCCCAGACTGGCCATAGCCTGGACAAAATCCTTCCAAGATCCTACAATACAAAAAATATTTGGAATGGTGCATTTAACATAAACCTGTATACATATACATGTATCGCCGTTTTAAAAATGTAAAATCACTTATCCTCACGGGTTGGGAGGGGGTATCTGTTGATTGGTATTTTATTTCGTAGATGAAGAACTGTTAAGTTGTTGTTATGTACATTTTACATTTCGTGAAAGACTAATTGTTGGGCCTCTTTATACCCCGAAAGCAATGAAAATGAAACTCTTGCAAAATAAGTTATTTCATAGAGCCTTGTTTTACTTATATTTATGTCTATAATACAAGGTCATTTACATTTTGTGTTTCAAAAGTTAAACTACTGAATATACGGATAGATACAGCAGTCAGTCAAGACAATAGCAGTTAAATGACTTTGTGATTGCCAATAAAAATGGAGCAAGGCTAAGGCCAAATTATTCTATAAACAAATTAAGAATATTTTTGCCTTACCCCCTCCCCTTCATTTTTTTAAAGTTATATTTGTAAGAGAACCATTATATACTTTCAAGAATATTTTAGAATAAAAAAGACAAGAGATATATCCAGACATCAGAAAAAATGCTGATGTTTTGATAACTAACATTTTAGTTTTATCGTCACCTTCTAGTTCCTGTTTTATAAGTAATATCATCACAAGACAGAGTGAAAAAATTGGAAATAAAAAAGAAAAGAAAATAGTGTTATTTATACTGGGGCTTATTAAGGTAAATGATAATTTCAATGGTTAATATGTTCCTGACTAAGGGTTGAACATCCTTTAATCCAGAATTTACCGGTATGTCTAAAATATTACTTGGGATGTTATACCGAAATAACTGTATTTTCTTACTTGGGATGTTATACCGAAATAACTGTATTTTCTATACGAACGCCCAGTATCTTCCCTTTTCACTAGTAAAAGTTCCAATAAATCAAAAAATAATTTTTTTCAGCGGTAAAAACGTACATGCATAACACACTGCATTTACCATGCTGTTAAATATAGAACTTACCATCCACATTAGAAAGATGGAAAGAGTCGCACTCAGATTTAAGAAAGTCCTCGATACAAGTCATAAAGAGTCCATATCGGTGGATTTGTGTGGCGTCCGTCGACGTGTATTTAGCCCAGTGTGGTAGTCCATACGCAACCACATAGTCTATAAATCCCAGGAGGATGAAAAGAAAAGTGATTTTGCGCAAAAGCGCTCGCGCCTTTTGGTTCATGGTTTCATATTTCCGATATTTTGTCCTTTTTTCTATAGGGTTACATATTTGTTAACTGCTTAAAAATCCGTATCTAACATGGCCTGCGATTCCTCTAAGTCTTCTTTGTTAAGCATATCAGGGATTTGGATCTTTTTATCTTTGAATCAAAATTTATTCAGTATAAGACATTGAATTGTACTACCATAGCCGAGTGCCTTAAAAGAATGGACCGAATGGTTATAACGAAGACTTTGTATCTTAACATTGACGGGTTAAAATGTCGTAACCAAGACCTATAATAACTCGATAACTCCCCCCTCCCCATTAATAATATTGTTTATGAAGCACCTCATTTTAAAAAGATAAATAATCACACAATATTTTAGGGGGTATCAATTGAAAGTGCAGTATGGGATACGTTTCTTCGGTGTACTTTAAACTTGTTGGTTGATTCAAGGATTTTCATGCACCAAATATCATCAAATGAACACAAAATAATAAAAACCTGAATAATAATAATTGCACCTACTGGTAATTTTTAAAGCGATAATTTTTAAAAATGACGAAAAGTTAATGTTCCGAATGATTTAACTTTGATGGGGGAGTGTTTCATCCGAGTTACCAACGGCACAGTAAAGAACGTTATACCTTTTATCAACTCATTTTTTTAAACAACTACATGTATTTGATCTACATTAAAATGAACCCAAATTCTAGTAGAAAATCTTGAGAAGTAAGTGCAGGGTTAGAATGCGTGGTTCAAGGAGGTGTAAAATTGTTCATTCAAAAGAATTGCCTCAGTACTACAAAATGTACAATCTTTTCTCTTATTTAAAATTTAAGGTATACCTTTTTAAGCACTTTCTGTTATTACACACTTTTCATTCAAATCGATGAGTGGCAAAGAATTTAAGTTGTCAAAACCCTGAAAATTCAAATATACAGGGTGACGTTGTTCGTTCTCTTATCGATGCATAAGGAGGCAATAAACTGTTTTTACCTGTAGAGTAGCTTGTGCACTTTGAACTCTTTTTTTTTTTAATTAAACAAGATGTGTTTGTGAAACACTGATGCACCGTATGGCAGCTAATGGCGAGGGCAGAACTTTAAAGTCCAAGGCCAAAGTCAAAATTGTTGGTATCCAAAGGCAGGTCTTGTCATAAGAATTAAACATTTGAAATATGAAAGCCCTAAATCTAACTGTTCAAAAATTATAACGAAGGTTAAAATTTTAAATGTGGGCCAAACTCCAAGGTCAAGCTCAAAAAGTGAAAAATTTAAATCTATTGAAAGGTCTTGTCACAATTGATACACATTTGAAGAATGAAAGACCTATAGCACCGACTGTTCAAAAGTTATAGCCAAACTCCAAGTAGTCAAGGTCAAGAGGTCAAATTTAGTGGTACCCAAATAGTCCCGATCTTCGATTCCGCGGGCATAACATAATATATGCTTTGATTGTAGAGTTGTTTTGTTTTATTTATACGTGCAATATTTATTCATTTATTTATTTTTAGTGGGGGTTGTGGGTAGGGGACTACAGATACTAGTATGTTGAACATTTTACAGCCACCAGGATATTCGGGCTGTAAATATTTTGCGTTGTTAGGTACTAGTATGTGCAAGGTGTTAAAGATACGCTTTAGTAGCAATAAATTGAAAGTAAACTTATGTTGATAGGTCTCGTTAATTTCGTTGTTTAAACGCTTTCCCACTAGAAATCATTGACATTGTCCATTAACTTTTATATGAAATCTTTTATCGCTAATAAAAATGAATGTTTTGTCCAAAATCAGTAAAGAGGTCCATTAAGCCCTTGTACTTCGGTTTAAAGGATTAAGTTAATAAATGTTTTGATTAACAAATCTGGAAAAATATTTGAACTGGAGAGTCTGAATTTTGTTTATCTAAGAAGGATCGATATATTGCTATTTCGGTTTTCTTTATAAACTTACTCAAGACTTTTTAGTTTTCTTGGCAAGCTCACAAGTACACTGTTGTGTTCATTAACCACGAATTCTTGTTAAATTTTACATGAATATGATCTCGACGACATTCATACAGAATAAAATTATGTTTATTTTTTAAATCTCAAAGAAGAGAATTTCGTCAACAATGTATGCCTTTCTTTGTGCTACTTTCAAATGTACATGTACTCGTATGTATTTTCGATACGTTTTCTATTTTACTGTTTCAAAGCAAAGAAAAAAGACTGTTCATCGATAAATTAAAGTATGAATTTTATTTTAAGCAAACAATTAATGTTTCACATTCCTTAAATCAGCACTATGCCCAATGCCAAGATACAATTAACAAGGTAGATACTAAATAAATGTAAAATAATCAATTAGGAAATGATGAAGCAAAACTAGATTACATATTACGATGACCATACACAACAATTGCACATGAGAAGTATGAAAGCCCTATAGTGCCAACCTTTACAAAGCATAGCCAAGGTTGGAGTTCTGACGAACAGAAAGATGATCATATATCTTTGATATCTAGGAGATAAGAAAGGTGAATCCAAAAATCTTTAATAATACTCAGTAATTAATTGCTCGATCTCTTCCTTCATGTCATTTCGAAGTGAGAGGGGTAAATAGGTCTAAATCAATTGCTGTTAAATGAAAAACTTTATATTTACAGAATTAACAATCACTTTTCAACTTCTGGTAAGTCTTCGAACTTATGCGAGAGCATACTATGTCCATGAACATCGACTTTATGTGGTTCGTGTTCATCGAAGCTGAATGCGGAATTGGATCGACCTTTCTTGATTTTCTTAGTGGATGCTCTCTTGGATTTCCTATAAGCCCGAGTCTTCTTCAAAAGATCCGAAATTTTGATAGGATCGAAGACATGTACCTTTTTCAAACCTTTGCCCTTCGCCTTGGGATTTGCAGCTTGTTCTACGCAAAAGGGCACTGAAATGATATCGTCATTCACGTCTGACGGCGTATATGGTCGCGGAGTTTCGGCCGATTCCGACATGTTGGTACTCGGATCATGAATATTATGGTTGCTTAATGCAGCCTCTCTTTCGTCCAAGTTTGGATTGACGTCATACTGTTCCTGACTAATAGACAGTTCCGCAACTTCTCGATCTTGCGACTTCGTTTCATACTTATCATACGCTTCTTTCTTAACAGTCAACTGCTTGAAAAAGAAAGGATCTTCGTCTGGCGACCTGTCGAAGTCGTCGTTAGTAACAACTATGCCTGGGGCAGGTTTTTGTTTGAAGTCATCGAACATGGTTCCACTGGGTGGAAACATAAAGGCAGGTCGTTCTATTTTTCGTTTTCTTTTCATTTTTTGTCGTCTTTCTTGGTGCATTTTCTCCATATCCTCTTTCTCGTCTATGAATACCATAGTTCGAGCAACTAAAATCCCCATCGCTGCAGCATAAAACAGAGGCGCGATGCTGATGGCTGCTAGATAGAATGCAATGTCGTCACTTCCGGCTGAATACGATGGTTGGGATTTATAAATGGCCACAACAAGAATGATGAAGATTCCTAGATTAAAATTAAAAAAATATTAAATGAAACAAAAATTCAATATAAATGAAGTAAAATAACCGTATTTTGTTGAGAAGTGTAAATAGCTTAATGTATACGTTTAAAAAATGAATTTGTCGCACTAAGCCACTTTTCTGTTAAAGCCAAATTAACATCAGAAATGACTTTAGACATAACAATTTTTTAAGTTTTTAACCTTCAGGGTATTGACATGATGAACATTAAAAGAGAGCAAAATTTCAATCTTTCATTTATTTTTCGTGTGATTTAATACACCTTTGAATATCAGTCAACTGTTAACCATTGAATCATAGCAATTTATATTAATCGTGCTACACTCGTTTCTCTGTAACCTTGTCAAGCAATCGTGTTCAAATGTTTAAAAAATATGTATTTCAAAAAAGGAAACTAATACTTTTAATTATTCTCACCTGCCGCTAATGAAGTTCCCACTGAAGCATAGAACAGCCTCTGTCTCTTCTCGTTGATCCAGCAGAGCGCCAGGAATCCGGTGGCCATAGCGGCCGTGTAGAAAACCAGTCCAAGACTGGCTAGCGCCTTCAATGGTATTATGATGCCCCCTGCAAGACCGCAATATAATTTTTCTATCATACCATCAGTATAGCCACTAGCCAATAAAAGGAGGGGGCGTTCGCAATACGATTACATTTATCCTTCTTTTTACAAATTAATATTTCAAAATAACCATTGTTTTCGAAAAAGTCTTGATAGAAAATATGTAAACAGTCATTTTCCTTCTCATTTTGGAAACAACAAGTAAGAAATAGAGCTAATGTTTGTACAGGCTTTTAAGGTAAAAAGTAATTAAAATACATGTATATATGTTTGAAATTCTATTTAGTTCAAATCTAAGTTACCGATTTAACCTACCTTCAACATTATCGAAATGCGTGTATTGACAACGACTTCCTCCATCGCTGTCAATAATGCAGGCCATAAAAATTCCATAATTGTAATGTTGGCCAGTCTCCCGTTTTGTAAATTTATACCATCTTGGAATAAAGAACGAAACGACGAACAAAACATACCCCACAAATAGAGCGAAAAACACCGTTTTCTGTAGAAATAAATTCGCTCCTTTCTTCATCTTTTTGAGCTAACCTTGGCCAAATTTCGGCAATGATAAAATATGATTTAGAATACGAACATTTCACTCATTCTTCCCTCCTGCTGCACTTGATAACAATTGAACAGAATAACACCTATATGTACAATGGTTGTTGATCTACGGGGAATTTAAACCAATTAACCATTCAAATTCGTTCTGGCAAAAGCATCCTGACACCCAATCATCCATGACCTAGTCTTGTGGAACGAAGAAAGAGTTAAATGCCAATGACTGTTAGTTCATGATCTATGCCCTAACTTGTTGTTTAAAGTGAAAGTTATAATTTACCTCGCAAGAATGACATTTTCTTACGACATTTTAATTTATTGATTTGAAATTTTCAACTTCAATTTCAAATTTCAATGTCAAGAGTCCAACTGATTGTATTCTTTTCTAATGCATTATTTACCAACATTGTCATTTTTGTTTATTAAACATTACAAAATTTATTCCTTGTCTAGGAAAACAATGCCGGAAGTAACTTACCGTATTCTCAGTAAATCAACCAAACGATATTAAAATGATCTCGTACAACGGTATATTGAAGGCTTTGAATCTGGCCCTAGAGAGAACTTCCCATCCATGCATCCATCCTAAGAACTTGCTCTAGACCCCCACTCCCGGAAAGCATGCCATTTTCACCGAGAAAAATAGACTATAATTCTACATCACATTCAATATTCTTATGGGGGATCCTTCTTTGTGCGATGGTTTTAGAGTGCGTTTTCCTCCTAATTGTCCTACTGAAATGAAAAGAAAAACGGATGAGAGACATTAAAACAAACATGTGCCCCTTCTGTAATTTTCCAACAGGTGCTCTGACTTTAAAAATTTTTAATTAAACTTCACAAAAATTTAAATTCGCAATGTGCAATTAACATTTTTTTTTTCAAAATGGAAACCAGAAACATTGTAACATTTACAAGATTTTATTATTATTTTCATGTGGTCTGTCCAACATTTTGAAGGAAAATAGTGGTACAATGTAATTATGTAGACAATTTTTATGCTCCCGTAATCGAAAATTCGGGTTATATAGTTTTTGTTCTGTTCGTCCATCTGCCTCTTTGTCTGTTAACATGTATGTCAGTCAAAAAATTAACCTTGCTCTTAATTTTGACTAGATGGGGCTGTGGATTCATATTTCAAAGATATATTCCTTGTGACAAGACCCCCTTTTTAGGGTACCACCAAATGTGACCTTTGAGTTTGAACCACTTTTACCAATTTTTTCCAACTTTAACATTGATCATAACTTTAGAACAATTCGTGTTACATTTATGGTTTTCATACTTCACATGAGTACTATTATTCATCGTTATAAGACATTTGAAAGGATTTAAATTTTTTTTTAACCTTTTGACCTTGAACTTAGAGTTTGATCCATTTTAAAGAAAACTTTAACCTTGGTTATAACTTTTGAATAAGTGGAAATAGGGCTTTCATATTTCACAGATATATTCCTTTCGATAAGGCCTTCCTTTGCATACCAACAATGTTTACTTTTTGGACTAAACCTTAAGCTGCCAGATGGGGCCGCATCGGTGTTTCACAAACGCATCTTGTCTCTCATCTAATGGATTTTCCTCCAATGATAATACAAAATACATATATCCTTGCCACTGCGCTAAGAGGGTGTTGAAACATCTTACAATTTTTGAGTGACTTATTGTTTTGTCCTCAAGAAAATCTAACTGGTTTGTAACGTCAAAATATATATATATATATATATATATATATATATATATATATATATATATATATATATATATATATATATATATATATATATATATATATATATATATATATATATATATATATATATATATATACGATACTTTAAATCCAAATTAGTATGATATATTTTGCAAAGTAGATTTCACATACAAAATATACATTTTTTTTTTGTTGTAAATTTTGAGAGATTTTCAAAATATAGTTTTAGAGGGGGGGGGGTTAAACGTTAATATCGTCATTGGTCATTTGCAAAATGATTTTTTTATAACACATTCTAACAGCACACGCAAGTACTCTAAAGTTGACATCAAAAGATGCTTGGGTTTCTGATTGACAATATTTATGTGGTTTTTGGAAACCAGGTCTTCCAGCAATCTATTAGAATCCCCATGGGTACCAATTGCGCTCCGTTTTTAGCAGACCTATTCATATGAAGCAGAATTTCTGCAGAATCTTATTCGTGAAGAGGAGAAAACACTTGCTGTGACTTCAACTTGACATTTAGATATATCGACGACGTACAATGGTAATTAACAATGGTAATTTCCATTCCTATGTCGATACGATATATCCTGGGAGCTTGAGGTAAAAGATACCACAGAGTCTGACAAATCTGTTTCATACTTGGATACTTACTTCCAAAAGACATTATTGGTAATCTAACAACCAAGCTCTATGATGAACGTGATAACTTTTCTATCGTCAACTTCCCTTACTTATGCAGCAATATACTAATACCTTCATCACCTGCATACGGAGTTAATATATCTCAGTTGATTCGATACGCAAGAGCATGCTCTACGTATGAACAATTTCTAAAACGAGGTAAATTTTTGACAAACAAGTTGATGAAACAAGAATATCAGCAGTATCGTTTAAAGTCATCATTTCGTAAGTCATCATTTCGTAAGTTCTATCCCCGTGGGGATCCGGGTTAGAATAGGTCCTCAGTACCCCCTTGCTTGTCGTAAAAGGCGACTAAATGGGGCGGTCCTTCGGATGAGACCGTATAAACCGAGGCCCCGTGTCACAGCAGGTGTGGCACGATAAAGATCCCTCCCTGCTCAAAGGCCGTAAGTGCCGAGCATAGGCCTAAATTTGCAGCCCTTCACCGGCAAAGGTGACGTCTCCATATCAGTGAAATATTCTGGAGCGGGACGTTAAACAGTATACAATCAATCAATCAATCGTAAGTTCTATGGTCGATACAATGACCTTGTCAGCAAATACAAATTATCATTGAGTCAAAAGCTGACTGGCGATTTTCAATTGTTAGTCCATTATTTATACACTGAATTGACGACGGATTTTTCAGTTATTTCATGACAAGGAGCACACGGCGGGTGTGACCGGTCGGCAGGGGGTGCTCACTCCTCCATGGCACCCGATCCCACCTCTGATGTTTTGGAGGTCTGCATGTGTTTGTTCTGCTCCTGTTTTGTGTTGTTTTATGGAGTTTCGATCTGTTCGTTATCTCCATATGTTTCATCCTACTCTGAGAATGAAATAGGGAAAATCTGGCTGTAGCGTGAGATTTCTCCTAAAAGATTTTTTAATGCTTATAAACCATTATAAATTGTAATAAAAGTATAGAAATACAAGGCGCTGTTCTACTTTGGTTCCAAACTCACCAACAGCATCGTAATGACGTCACGGTTATGCCCACCTTGTGAAAAGGATGAGGGTGGGGGTTACAGAAGAGCATATTACTGAGGAAAAGTATCACATGAGTCATTTAAATAAAATATGAAAACGGAAAACTACGAATACGTGGATTAATTTGATCTAAACTTTCAGAAAATATATTTTAATACAAAGTTTTAACAAGTCTGTTTAAAACGCATTATTTAACTCTTTATAATACTAACGATGTTAATTTTGACTAACAGAAAATAAATATCAAAGAAAAATACACAGAAAAATAGAATTTTAAATCAAGATTTAAAGTTTTAAAGTGAGAGAAAATCAAGACAGAAGAAAAAATGGCTAAATTAAGCATGCAAGTCAAAAGAAATTAAAGATAAAAACAAGATACGCGGATCAGGGAAGAAAAAAAAAACAGAATTCGTCCAAGGAATCTTAAAATCTATATATGTATACAGTGTTTATAGATGGCAGGAGGATAACAAAAGGGAAAACTAAAAAATCTAAATTTAAAAAAAATCCTTGAAAGTGGTATAAAATTTCAAATTTCATGCAGGGTGGTGAAATCCTATGTACGATGTGAGGTGATATACTACTGTACCGTACATGAAAATGTCTGGAAATTTTTTACCATTCATAATACATTCTACTGGTATTTCTAAAGCAATCACAGTTTAAAATTCTGCTAGATTTTTCCCCTTTATGCTGTCTTTTTAGGGGGTCTCTAGTCCTCGCCTGACGTTTTAAATTTTAGACAGGCACAGGTATCTACTTGTATTTTCCTATTATAAAAAAAAGTCTTAGATTTTTCATGAATCAGGATTTGGGATTGCATCACAGGCCTTTGAAATGAAACTCAAGTCGATGTCATCTGCACCAACACGCACAAATTCATGATGCATGGCTAGATCTAAAACATTGAAAATACCGTATATACTCGCCTATAAGTCGGTTGTATAAAATAAGCTTGCATATCAGATGGACTAACCTCATATAAAACCATACTTTGAATAGCTCGCCTATAAGTCGGACAAAGAGTTTTAGACCAGAGATTAACTCCCCAAAAACCGACTTTTAGGCGAGTATATACGGTAATTGAAAGTTCTTGTTCACTATTTTATTCAAATAAATGAATGGAATTGGATATCAGGTACAGTTAATTTTAGCCCTCTTCCTGTGTAATGAAAAAAAAAAAGAAATATATAGATAACAACCAATTTGGTCATGCAATTGTCATGTTGTAAATTTTGAATTTACCGGGTGGCAGTAAATACAAAATTTACAATATGACAAGTTGACAACTAATACAAAATTTACAACAATGACAACTAGTTGTCATGTTGTAAATTTTGTATTTACTGCCACCCGTTAAATTCAAAATTTACAACATGACACAATGACTAAATCCTAAAAAGATTCCGTTTTTCGATACAAGAAGTTCAAATTTTATGTACAGTGTATTAAAAAATGTCATTCGAGGAGGGGAACTTTCAATTATTTTGCTCAACATTGTCATCTGTATACAAAGCATTTTGTCTTCCCATCTCTTCTTTTATCATTTTTGTTCTAAATCGTTCTTTTTTTTTTTACATTGATCAGTTAAAAATTAACTATCATATTTTTTTTTAAGCCGGATGTTCAATTTTATTCTCTTTTTAGAGTTTTTCAAAACGATTAGTTAGTGATTTAGTACACTTATCCATATATAGGATACAGGATGTAAAAAGAATAAGCATTTTCCCGATTTTTCGTTATCCTTAGTATAATCAACGTACAGGACGAAATCTCATTAACAAATCGGTACTAATTGCGAACAAAACATGCCATAATATTATATAATAAAACATTTTTTTCTGTTTTTTTTTTAAATCGAAAATAAATTTGTTCAACCTAAATTCAAATAGGAGTTGGGGAAAACCTTTAATGTCCTTGTCTCTTTTATGTGATGTAAATATTTTGTTTAGATGTTGCTTGAATCACTCAGAAACCACTCTTTCCATTAATTATATCAACCTCGTAATATTGTCTAACAAAGAAAAGGAAAAACGTTCCAATTCACATAACATGAATAAAGGTAACACCCACATTCTGTGACGTACATAGGGAAATTAAAATATCAATTAAAAGGTTTAATTCAGGTGACCATGCAAGAAGCAAGTCGCACCTAGGCTCTAGAGTTTTGAATTGTTTCACAACAAATAAATCTGTAAAGTAAAAAAATTGGGGCATAATTAAATCGAATGTAGTTCACTAGAACTAAATGTATATAAAAACCTTTTTTACTATTAAGGGGAAGTTTTTCCCCCTCAGAGAATAATTTTGCAACAATACAATGCAGAAAATTTTCCTGTTATCTATTTTTTTTTTGTATTATTTGGCACAAACATTAAGTCGCTTTTCAACTTTTGCACATCGCCTTGCAAAGACCTTAATTTAGTCTGTCTGCATATGTAAATATTATAAACGGTAGAAATACACAAGTCGGTACTTCGTTTTATAGTTTATTAACGGTCCAAACTTGGCGTTTTCTACTCATCTGTATGTCGGCGTGGACAATGCAAAGTCCAGATTCCAACTGAAGATCATGTATTAAACAACCAATTTATAACAAGTACACAATTACAATGAAGAGTTACTCTAAGCAGAAGGTCATAATTGATATAATTAAATTAATTGAATATTAATTAACATGTTCACTCAGGCACAGGTGGCATCAATTGCCTTGCGGTCAAGGTCTGATTATGTTAAGTTAAGCACTATCAAAAGGAAATTATTGCTACTCAATTAGATATGTTCATTTTACACGGTCACAATATGTGTATTCACCAACCAAAGGTCCTTGGATGGGGGGTTTACGGTTCTAGAAGTACGACCAAACTTTGGTAGGTAGTACATACAATATAATAATATAAAATATGAATTAATATGTGTACATGTGAGAGGTGTTATTTTAAACTATGCATTTCATTCTCTTAAATTAGCCAAAATTAGTTTTAAAAAAAAATGGGCCTGCAAATATGTACTTTATGTACTGTTGAAAATCGCATATTAAATCTATCACATTGTCAAAACATTTTCCAATGCACTTGACCTGGACATTTTTGTTGAAAAAATATACATTCAACTGCGATATAGGTTTGTTCCCACCTACTTAGAGGAACACAGTGGCAATTACTCACAAAAATCTAAACGGAGCGTGAATCATTCGCGGCCCATCACAACACACTGTGATCTACAAAGGGACGCCAGGAGTTAATGAGCGGCGTGGCTGTTCTATTAGTCCGAGGACATTTAGTATACCTGACCAAAACAATGGCGTCCATTTTGCTGGACATTTATGACGGTGCATTGTTCTAGTTACTGATTATTTTTTTTTTAATGTATCACAAACTTGGGATTCCCATGGATGTCTTATTCGTGGAGGAAGCGATATTTTGAGATACTTTTAAGGACTATTAATACTTTTTCATTTTTTAATTTGGGAAGAAAAACCAAGTGACATTATTTTCAACAATATAGTCAACAGTAGGATTTTCCACCATTTCAGTGATCATTTATACTAAACTATGGATTATAATAACTCACACTAATTGGAGAATTTTATACGGCTGTTAAAACGAAAACTCATGGATGTTGTGTAACAGCAGAATAACAATATCAAAGTGGGAGGTAAAAAAAATTGTACAAAAGATTGAGGGTCACCCAGAGGAAGTTCATTGCATAAGAAGAGGAAATACTTGTGCGACTGTCTGTCAATATGAATTTTACCACTTTCCCCTCTAATATAAGCGTGAGCGAGACAATGTCTACGACAGCAGCAATATTTACCACTGGGCAACCATCGCTCAGTAGTGGGCAACCATGGCCCAGCACTGGGCAACCATTGCCCAGTGAGGAATCTCTTGCCGCAGTCATACTAGCCCACATGAACGAGGAGGAAAAATTTCGCCAGATTCCCCTGACGTTATTTCTAGTTATTCTTTCGGTAACCGGATTGTTCGGAAATGTCTTAGTTTGTTTCATATACGGGAGAGTGTATAAAATTTCCAACTCCCGAACGTTCATTATGAGTCTTGCGGTGGTGGACTTATTCACATGTGCCATAGGAATTCCAATGGAAATAGCGACTTCATTGGATCAGTATCAGTTTCATTCGCCGTGGGTCTGTAAAATTTCTCGGTTTATGAATATTTTCACAACCATAACGGCTGCCGTCGTGCTTGTACTTATTGCAATGGATCGTTATCGGAAAATCTGTCGGTCTTTGGAATGGCAGATCACAAATAGATATTCCAAGATACTTTGTGTCTGCTCTGTGATCGCAGGACTTATATTATCTTGGCCAGCATTTCCCTTATATGGAATAAAGTCTACTGACCTCGTTTTAACTCCGGATGTGAATGGAACATCTACCGAGTGTTCGATTGACGATTCGTCCAAAAACACCCGAATTCCGCTAATATACGAAGCACTGCATACCATGGTGTTTCTGGTCGGCGTCGTTTCCCTTGTGATATTGTACATATTGATAGGAAGACGTGTTCGATTTTTCGCGCAAAAGCACGAGGCTCGGAGAGGTAGCTCCTCTAATAGTCTGGACACCGTAGAACAGCGAAATGAGAGACGACAAACAAGACGGGATAAACTAAGACAGTTACAGAGCGAGGGTTCTTCATCTGACGGTGATTCCAATGTTTCCACTGAGACAAAGTCGTCTGTGGTGAGAAACGGTAAACATAAAATAAGCTTTACTCTGTCCTCTGGTGTGGGGCAAAATACTGTGGACATGAAGCCTGGTGCTTCAGTTCTGAAAAGAAATAACTCGAGCTGTCTGAACGCACCTATTATGGCCAAACAGGCCAAATGTAGGAAGACGCTAGCTCGGAACACGACTTACCTTATGTTTTTAATAACTATTGTGTTTATTTTGAGTTTTGTGCCAGTACTCACTTTAGTGTTAATACGAGAAGTTAAGAAGGATTTCGTGGATAATTTGTCAGACTCGGGGAGAACTGCCTATAGGTTCTTTTTAAGGTCGTATTATATAAACGCCGCCATGAATCCCGTCATTTACTCCATCTTTGACAGACGATTCAGAAAAGCGGTGAAAAGTACAACGAGAGAAATGATTAATAAGTTTCCGTTTTGTAAATCTTAATATATGCATTTTATTTTTTTCCTTTTGTATTGAATTATTTCAACCAAATCCCACAAATTAAACAAAAGTTTCCCTCAATATTTGACTTGCTTTTCTCGATTTCAATTGATTCAAAACCATGTTAATTTTATACACAAGGGTTAGCAATGTTGTTTGCCGATTATTTCATTTTTGCGAAATCATGTTTGGTTATATGTGTATGTATAATTAGATTTCCTTAACTTAACAATATGCATATGGCTAGGGTGTTTCTATCTACTATTTAAGTATTTGTAAATCACTGTCGCCAAATGTACTCAGGTGCCTAATACGGAGTGCGTTCTCTTCTTGATTTCTATATCCAACGCTTTTTAATTTTTTAGGCGACATTCCTGATTTGTATTCTTCGCACTGCTCAGATAATACTTCAATAATAATAGGGTAATACCATCAATATAAACAAATTTCCAAAATATTGTTAAAATCAATGAAATGTCAGGGTTTTGTGGTTGTAGGAACCATTTTGCAAATGTGACTCTTCAACACTATACATTTATTGACATGGTTTGAGGACAAAATGCGTTTTGTTGGACCCAAGAACCAAACTGTTTGCCCGAGGCCGTTAAGGCCATTATACTTTATTTTTGCGGGGACCGAAGCATAAAGTAGCTATTGTTTCAATAATGTACTACGTATCTAGACTTATGTTTACATGCAAAGTCCACTCCTAATTGGAATTTTGCATTTTGTCCCAATAGGTAATGACAATTATTAGCTTTATTTTGAAGCTACAGTTCACTCTTGAAAGCAACAACATTGTAAGCCCTGTTACAGTCTGTATAGCATTTGATAAAAAAAAAAACATAACAGGTATGGCACGCCAAATTCACAAAAATGAGCTAAACATAGTTTCACAGTTGATAAACTAGGTTTATCGACTGTAAACTATAGTTTGCAAACCGTAAACTATAGTTAACAATTCGTTAACTATAGTTTTCATCTGTAAAACTATATTTAACGGTTGTTAACTATAGTTTACGAATGCATATCTAAGTTTATCTGTCTGTAATAAAGCGTTAACAATAGATTTTGTTGATAAACATAGATTCACGTTTGTAAACTATAATTTACAATCGTAAACTATAGTTAAGAGTTGTTAATCATAGTTTCACAAATCGAAACTATATTTATCAGTTAACAGTTAACTATAGTTAAGAGTTGTTAATCATAGTTTCACAAATTTGAAACTATAAGTTAACAGTTAACTATAGTTAAGAGTTGTTCATCATAGTTTCACAAATCGAAACTATATTTATCAGTTAACAGTTAAATATAGTAAAGAGTTGTAAACTATAGTTTACAAATCGTGAAACTGTATTTATCAGAACATTTATGTTTTGCAATCGCAAATGATTGTTTTCGGTATTAAGTATAGTTTACGGTTGTGAAACATAGATTATCGCGTTAACTATAGTTTTACTTTACAGATGTAAAATATAGATTAACTTTGTTAACTATAGTTTACAGTCCGTAAACTATAGTTTACAACCGATAAACCTAGTTTATCGATTGTGAAACTATGATTAGCTCATTTTTGTGAATTTGGCGTGTCATAAACAGGTATAAGTTTCTATATAAAAAGCATATAAACCGATAGGACATGCAATGCTGCACAACTTGCATGCATGTAGAGCTAACAAAATTTGGCTCAATCAAAAACTGATGCATGACACACGAGTAAAAACAATTTTACGCTACTCTCTCTCTCTCTCTCTCTCTCGAGTTTCTTCTAATTTTCGGAATGATCAGAATATTTAGGTTACACAGTTCTGTATAGGCCGTAATATAAAATAATTCTAATGTATCATAAGGGGGACGTACATTGCCTACGTGCATGCTACTGATATACACGTTATCACAAATACAACTGTTTTTGTTTATGTTTCTGTTAACTTGCAGTCCTGCATTTATCATCATGCATTTGTGATCATCGAACGTTGTTAGAACCTTCCGATTTACGCCGCCGCTTTTTGTCGCTCGGAATGCAAAATAAAACATTCCAATGCCACATTTGGCTGTTTGGAAGGTAAATATCGCAACAAAATAAAAAAATGAAAAAAAAATATTTTAAATTTATAAGAATACCTTGCCTTTGGCTGACAAATGCTTATGATATTGCATGAAGTAATACCCGAAATAAGCGACAAAAAGCGGCTACATAAATCGAAGGATTTTACAATGCTCGGATCTGTATCTCTCTGGGGCCGTTTTACAAAAGAACTTACAACTAAGATAAACAAGAGGCCCATGGGCCACAACGCTCACCTGACCACTGTGGCTAGAAAAAAAGTAGAAATTGGTTTTATAATTGAAAAGTTTAAATCCAAAAGTAAATCTTTGACCAGTTATGGTTTTGCTTTTCTTGAGAAGATGATTTTTAAAGAATTTTCCTATATCTTTCTATTTAAAACTTTGGTCGGCCATTGTGGCCCCGCCCTACCCCCAGGGGTCATGAAAACAGATTAGAATCTACACTCTCTGAGGATGCTTCCATATAAATATGATCAATTATGGCTTTGTTATTCTTGAAAAGAAGATTTTTAAAGAATTTTCCTATATATTTCTATGTAAAACTTTGGTCGGCCATTCTGGCCCCGCCCTACCCCCGGGGGTCATGATTTGAACAAACTTGAATCTACACTACCTGAGGATGCTTCCATATAAATATGACCAATCACGGCTTTGTTATTCTTGAGAAGAAGATTTTTAAAGAATTTTCCTATATATTTCTATGTAAAACTTTGGTCGGCCATTTGGCCCCGCCCTACCCCCGGGGGTCATGATTTGAACAAACTTGAATCTACACTACCTGAGGATGCTTCCATATAAATATGACCAATCATGGCTTTGTTATTCTTGAGAAGAAGATTTTTAAAGAATTTTCCTATATATTTCTATGTAAAACTTTGGTCGGCCATTCTGGCCCCGCCCTACCCCCGGGGGTCATGATTTGAACAAACTTGAATCTACACTACCTGAGGATGCTTCCATATAAATATGACTAATCATGGCTTTGTTATTCTTGAGAAGAAGATATTTAAAGAATTTTCCTATATATTTCTATGTAAAACTTTGGTCAGCCATTGTGACCCCGCCCTACCCCCAGGGGTCATGATTTGAACAAACTTGAATCTACACTTCCTGAGGATGTTTCCCCATAAGTTTCATTTTTCCTGACACAGTGGTTCTTGAGAAGAAGATTTTTAAAACATACAACCAAATTTTCATTAATTCCCAATTATCTCCCCTTAAATGAGGGCGTGGCCCTTCATTTGAACAAACTTGAATCCCCTTCACCCAAGGATGCTTTGTGGCAAATTTGGTTGAAATTGGCCCAGCGGTTCTTGGGAAGAAGTCGAAAATGTGAAAAGTTTACGGACAGACAGACAGACAGACGGACGCCGGACAAAATGTGATCAGAAAAGCTCACTTGAGCCTTCGGCTCAGGTGAGCTAAAAACTTAACGTAGATTTACACATTTTACAAAATAATATTTCTGTGTAAAATGCTACCGTAAAAATAACGGGCATTTTTCTAAATTCATTTTAAAAAGTGATTTAAAAAACCTTTTAAGTTAATTTTAAGATCTTTCTAAGTAGCGTTAAATTTTGATAATATCGTAAGTTTTTTTGTGAAAAACTTGCACAAATTGCTCCTTTGTGAAATGGGCCTCTGGTTTGTCTGTTCGAATCTTCTTAAATCAGAGGCCCCAGTTCTACAAGTAATAAATGCCATAAGATGGCGATGGCACTGTATTTTTTTCCTCTGCCATCCAGCAAACACCGTCACCCAAGACGTGTGTCTTTAAAAAAATATACAGAAGTCAGTATTTCATAATTTATTAATAAACTAAACAAAAATATTCATAAATATATGAAATGTTCAAATATTTTTACTGTTTATAATTTGTACTAGTGTATAGTACCCAAGTCCGGTCATGCGCTTTATAATAATGACTTTCAAGTACCATGATATCTTACACACATGATTTTTAAAGTAAACAATTTCCAGAAAAAATTACTACATTTCTTACGAAGAAGTAATTATGCATAATTGTTTGAAACCGGATTGGGGAAACCAGACATATAGTTGTACACAAATCCTCTTAATAATGAGATAATATTGCTGTATTGATGCAGACCGTGTATTCTATAAATATCTTTCATCGCACACAGTTTGAATCAAAGTGTTTTAAAATATAAATAAGAAATGCCTGAAAGACCTTTGGTTGGTCCCTTTTCATTGGAAAGTGGCCGTAAATTATTCTACATTTTTACCCTTCCCGTACAGTTTATCTAAAATTGGTTAAAAATAACTTAAAGGATATTATCGAAAAATGTAAAGGAAAGGCATGTGTAAATATAAATGACATTATAATTCAGTCTATCTCCCTGAATTCACTCCATGACTGGCAAGTTTTATGAGATCTACGATGACTTCATTATGATTTTCCTAATGTAACGCAATGACCAAGAGGCAACGCTTGATGGCAAAATCTCAGGATTCCTGTCACGTGACTAGTGACGTAATTCTTGGATGACTAGTTAATAACACAGTTCCACTGTCTTCCTGACCGATTTTATCGATGATTTACGGCGGTTTTGACATCGGATTCACAGAATCGCGTGAGTGGGAGTGTGGCTTGAGGACTTCTTGCGTTGTCTAGACAGAAGCAGTGTCAAGAGTCGACTCTTGCTTTGAATCCCCTTACCTAAAAATAACAGTTTGAAGTTATAATCTGTGCATATATTTTAATTCAATGTAAACGTTTTTTTTTTTTTAATTTTGTTTAGTTTTACATGGTTTGTGATTTTGTTTTCGATTACATGGTATGTGATTCGAATAATAAAAGAAAACGACAAAGAAATATAAAGGTAAAAACAATGAGGCGTTCTGATTGGCTAAAAGAATATTAAGCACATAATGTCGTCTACCTAATCAAATAACAATAAATAATACTATAACAAGTGATAAAATCTTACAACTATCAATTATTCCTGCTACAGGTATCAATCATCTGGAGTCAAAGGTCAGTTGGTAGAATACGACCTTAAATTCCAAGATATTTTATCCATACTAGTATAACATTTTTACACTGTATAAAACAAGTTGTATTTGATAATATCAATATTAAGCAATTGCTGAGGAGGGAAAAGGCAGGGATGGGGGACTATTGGCAAATCAATGGTTACCAGGATATGTTTTACATGAGTGCTTTTCAAGGTCATGCGAGCTGTAAAGAGTGTGTCGATCTAAGAGAGAACCAAGATACATGGAAAAACAGTATGGACCTATTGAAGCATTCTAAATAATTAAAACATTAAATGAATTGTATAACATAAAATTCATAGATCTAAAAAATTCTGCTTAAACTTTACAGTAACGGAAGTAGTGTAGAAATGTAACCATGGTAACACCAACTATAAAAAGAAAAACACACGAAACTACGTAGTGATTTAAAAGTGGCAGACTGTGCTGTTGTATATATCGTGTCTATCTATGACAATTCTAGCAGTCCCCGTCATGTGGAAATTCAAACTACGACAGAAATTAACAAGTGCTACAGTTCTACCAAAATCTACTTATCTACGCATCTATCAAAGAAAATAAAAAAGGAAACAACGAACAACCAACACCATCGAAAATTTCTGAACCTTTGCAACTCAAACTGGTGTTGGTGAGCGTCTTTTCAGGCGTTCAAGCATAACATTAAGATACTCTCGATGCAGAACGGAAGGAGAAATCTTAGTCAGATCTGTAGTGCCCATGCGCGGACTTCTGAGAGAATTCGTACCCAAAACTCTGTTTATTGCTTCCTCCGTAACTCCACTCTAATGTTAAAAAGATATCTCTGTGTTATGAGCGTCAAATGTATCAATCTGCAAACAAAATCTAAGAATTTTTTAGTTGTCAACAAAAGGTTTTTGAAACTTTTGGAACCCTGTTAAGAAATATAATTTTACAATTCAAAGCGTTAGACACACCACAGACTATTAATAAAAAAAATCCAAAATACCAAGAATGGATATCAGCGCTTAAATCATAATAGTATCAGAAATAAAAAGTTAATAAAGCAAACAAAAGTCCAGGAAACATTTGCAAACCAAAAGATTGTATTGGGATTTAGTTAAATACCTAACACTGATACCTTAGGAATAGTTTCTTCTCCATAAATAGTCTAGGAAAAAAAATTACAACTCAACGCGGTTTTAATAACTACTTTTACCTATAAAATCCTATCCACTCAAACATAGGATTAACATCTAAGGTCTGCTTTCACACATGAAAAAAAAAACCTAATTCGTGCTCAGTTAATATTAAAGTATATACATATACATGTACTGTAAACCAATTTTTATTCGCCAGCGAGAAATATCCACGTTTTGTGACTTTCTTTTATTCACGAATAACCCCATTGTAAACACATCCTTCACCTATGTAATTATGCCTTGTTGCAACAATGTTTTCTTGCCCACAAAATCAGCAGTTGCGGGTGGATTCCAAAATAAGAATCACAAAAATAAAAAAAATTCGCCAACAAAAACTGGTTTACAGTCACTAGCAAACAGTTGAGACTCTCCGATTGATTAACATGTGTGGCACACTTACCAGGGGACCAGGGGTGCGACTGAGGCGGGAACGTTTTTCCAGTTTTGCTGCGTCCATTTCGGAGGAGATGGGCGTGATGCTGTGGGGCAGGAATGGGGACGGAGTCGAAGAACTAGATGGAATATGGCGGGTAAATGACTTCAGGACAGGACCACTTCTGTGTGAGGTATAAAATCAGAATGTTGGCAAGAACTTTACAGTTTTGGTTAAAATTCAATTTTCTTTTCTTTTTTTTTTTTTGCAAGGTATAATGCAATGCTGAGTAATTTGAAGCAACATGCAAGCTTTTAAATAGATACATTCTAGAAGGCAAAATAGCCCTGGTCATGAAATGGTGCCAAATTATCACAGCACATGTACAATGAATACTAACAATCAACATGTATTGTGAATAGGAGTGTTGCAACATTGGGACTTTAAATGTGTGATAATGGTTTTTAAATTACAAAAATTTCTAGAACTGCCATGTATGAACCCCCACTCCCCTTCAATAACTAAACCTCTTGCATAAAAAAATGACACTGCAAATATTGTTCCTGTCATTGGTAATCAACTTTAATATCAATTTTGAAAATATGAGTTTTGTAATAGCACATAAAAGCAACACCTTAGCTATGTGACCTTGACCTTATCTAGACAAACATGACAAGGCATCTTGACCTCTTTAATTAATACAAAGTTTTTAACAATCTTTGTGTCAAGCAAGAATTTCTAATAATCATCCAATACAAAGTTTTGTCTCTCAGAATATTACATTTTAGAGACTTTCAGAATTTTTCTGCTTATTCCCTATGTCCTTGACCTCTCAATGATTTAATAGATATATCCTACGATCATAATTTATTCCCAGGACAAGTTTGATTTTATTAAGGTATTCCATGGAAATACTATTAGAGACAAGAATTTTACATTTAAAACCCAGTATTAAACTTTGATCAATATACCCTAGCCAAAAGGCAGGATATATCTTCTAAACGACCCTTGAACTTATGCTTATATAACCTTATAATGGATCTTGATGTCTAAGATGTGGCTATAGAAATAATTCAATGCTTTTGAACCCAGTGACCTTTTCCTTTTCATAATGATCTTGATGCACAGTCAACAAAAAATTTTTGTCATAAACCTCTTATAAAATAAACTTTGCTAAGTTAAAACAAAAACTTAAAAAAAAAAAATCATGAAGTTTCTCAAATCAATCAGCTATACACTACATATTTTATCATTTTCTCAAAATTTGCAGGGTGTAAAATATAAGGACAACGAACAACAACACTCAAACAATATAAGTGGTGCTGAAACATAAACACAATAATCCTGTATAAACAAGAGGCCCATGGGCCACATCGCTCACCTGAGAAGCTTTGACAATTCTGTACTTTACTAGATTTACCCCTTGTAATACATATTGTGACCCCACCCTACCCCACTGATCATAATTTAGACAATTTGAAATCCACACAGATTTTTCCTATATATTTCTATGTAAAACTTTGATTCCCCATTGTGGCCCCGCCCAATCCCCGGGGGTCTTGATTTGAACAATTTAGAATCTACACTACCCCAGAATGTTTCCACATAAGTCTCAGCTTTTCAGGCACAGTGGTTCTTGAAGAAGATTGAAGAAGATTTTCTCAGATTTTTCCTATATATTTCTATGTAAAACTTTGATTCCCCATTGTGGCCCCGCCCAATCCCCAGGGGGTCTTGATTTGAACAATTTAGAATCTACACTACCCCAGGATGTTTCCA